>NC_056744.1:642510936-642742852 GCF_019279795.1 Protopterus annectens | reverse complement strand
ATTCCAGTAATCAAAATTAAATGTTTCTCCTTGAACACGAAACATACACATGCTCTTTGATACACCTTCCTGATTGTATTAAATTATATTCCTTGTACAATACAGTACAGTTGTTAGAGGGCATTTTACATTTATTATTTTGAACATTTTTCCAGGAAACAATGAAACACAATGTATGCACCAATAATGACAAAACTGCCCAATTCGAACATTTCCATCATAAAAGTCTACTCAAATTTACATTTCCATCATAAAAGTCTACTCAAACTTCTACAGTCCACCAGTATCAGTAAATATGCACAATCTCTGAAGAAGTAAAAGTCATCTAAATAATCCCACATTAAAGAAATCTGTAACTAATAAAGAGGTTGCTGCTAGCAAACAACTTTTTATATCATTGTTTCATCTACAAATAAAGTGGTTGTTGCACTTGTTGTTGCACCATGTTGCATTAAAAAAACGATAAGCTAGTAATATCGCAGTAGGAAATGGATGGCAAACTGATAACAGGTTCATAGCTACTTGGTATCTTCACCAAAAGGGACTACAGCATCCACCCCATTTACAACACAGTACAGTATCAGCAATGGATCTACCTACTGTGGGAGTAGAACCCACAGCCTTCTGCATCAAAAACAAGTACACTACCTATTGTGCTATTAACAATGCAAGTAGACTCCTTTTAAGGGCCTTTGGGCTGGGTCTATTAGCTGGGTGGTGGCACGTGGTACTACCGTATAGCTTGGGTAAAAGGGGCACAGCTGGAGAATCTGTGCCAGCCTTCTCCAGAAGTGTCTGTGTGGTTTTATAAACTCTTATCTCAAAGTGTGTGTGTGTGAGCTACTTGGGCAGGGACATGAAGTACTGATTGGACAGAGAGGATGCTGGAGATTTTAGCTTGCCCAGCTGGCTGAGATCTGGACCCGATAGCTGTGACAGTGGGGAGTCTTATTGGGAACCTGGGGAGCAAGGGAGCGATCGGCCCCAGACTGACTGTGATCTCTGTGTGCTCTTAAGGGCAATTGCACTTTACTGTGTGTATTTGTCATCCTTTCCTCATATATGAGATGCCCTCTCTGGTGTTAGTGGTGAGGATTGAGGCTCCTTGATTGCTGGGCCAGGGCACGGGCGTCACATATTAATTGGTGGCAGTGGTTGGGATATCCTCACATATTAATTGGTGGCAGTTGTTGGGATATCCTCACATATTAATTGTTTGGCAGCGGTGGGATATCCACATCACATATTAATTAGTTGGCAAATGCTAACTGGCATGTAGTGGTGTGGGTAGAGTAAATCCTGTAGCTTGTGTGCAGTGAGCTTTGAAGGTGTTTTGTACTCTAAAGCAGCCACACAGTGAATACTCAAGAGTTCAGATCACAATTGTTTTATTTCTTTTGTTAGCTTAGTCAGGGTGAGCAGGCAGCATGTCAGCAGAAGAGTATGGAAAGCTGACAAGGAGCCAGCAGGTGGAGATGTGCCAGGCTAGGGGACTGGTGCATGGAAACCTGACTAAGGCAGACCTGATTGCAGCCTTGGTTACAGCTGCATCAGAAAACAGCAACCAGGAGGACAATCAGACTGGCGGTGGAGATATAATTCCCTCAGAGAATGGACAACTCAACATTTCTGCAGTGGACTTAAAAATCCAGCTGGAGCTAAAGAGACTTGAGTTGGAGGCCAGGCATGTGGAATTAGAAGCAAATGTGAGACTGCAACATTTCCAGGCTGAGCAGAATGAGAAACTGTTACGTCTCCAAGCTGAGGAACAAGAGAGGCAAAGAAAGCATGAGAAGGAGGTACTGACTCTTTGCCAGAGTCATGGAGGTAATAGGAAAGGGAGTAACTGAACCCCAGAAGCACAAAAGGTCAGTAAAATTCTTCCACAGTTTAAAGAGGGGGATAATTTTGATAGTTTCATTCATATGTTTGAGACGGTATGTAAACAGTATGAAGTTGACCAAGGGCTCTGGGTATGGTTCCTGACCCCCCTTACTCCATGGTAAAGCTGTAACTGTTCTGTCCAAAATGTCTGACTTTGCATGTTTTGATTAGACTGCTGTAAAGAAATGTCTTTTAGAACTGTTTAAGCTAACACCTGAAACGTATAGGAAAAAAATTGTGAGCATAGACGCAAGGCGGATGAAAGTTTGTGTGAATATGTTGCTGAATTGAGCACTTATTTCCATAGGTGGGTGAGTGGATGTCAGCTCACCACTTTTGAAGGGCTGGCAGACCTTTTGGTGAGGGAACAAGCCCTCAGCACTTTGCCTGAGGACATGAGGATCTTGTTAGCTGATAGACAATGTGCTACTTCAGAGGAGTTGGGGAAGAAAGGAGACCTATACCTGGCAAGCAGGGCAGCCCTGCACAGGAAGAGGACCCCCCAGTACTGCTCATGGGTCTAAAGGAACACATGGTGGGCAGCACAGACTGCCCCTACAGAATCTACCAGTAGCGGGAGAAGCCACAAGTCCAGGTACACGTCCAGGAGCTAGGGATAATTTTTTTTAATGCAACCAGTGGGGCCATGTAGCATATAGATGTCCACAGAGGCAAGGTGGGGAACCAAAGGTGAGGGAGCCAGTAAGTGGTAAGGACAAAATGCCAATAGTAGATTGTCTTGAGACAACAGGTTATGGAACTACCATCCTGCAGATGTCCTGGTAGGGAAGGATTTGGATGAAGCAGTACCATGTCAGTGGTGTCTGGTGACTTCAAATTAAAGGGGGGGGCTGCAGGAGACAGCTGAATGGGTGGGGCCAATGGGAAGGGGTGTGGCCAACTAGAAAGGGGTTGAGTTATGCTCAAAAACACAACTGGAACTTTAATTAAATACGCTGTCCTGCATGCCAAACCATCATTATAAGAGCCCAATCAAGACAAAATTGAAGTGTAGAAGAAAAAAAATATTTCAATGCATTGGCTGCATGACAGCTTACTTAACATCTAGATGTAAATACAAAAGGTTGTGAGGCATGAAAAAATAAAGTACCTTTTAAATACATTACTGGATTACTAGTCAAAATCAAGTATAAAAAAACAAGCTTCTCCTTGAACTGTAGTTCTAATTATAACTTATATTCAGCTTTATAAAAGTACCAAGTAACATTCTGAAAGTAGAAATCTCTGTGATACCCCCACTTGTAAAAATGTTTCTTATCCAAAAAAAGACCTGCTGCCTGACAACAACTATCTACTTGTTTCATGGGGAAAACAAGATCAAAGTAAAAAAATGAACAGCAAACAAGAAACAAGCTCAAGATAAATTGCTTAAAGGATTACTGCACAGGTTATGGACCACACATGATAGATTGGCATTTTGTTTAGTTTATGGGTAAAGCCTGCAAAGATGACTGCAAATCTCCAACAAATGTAATGAGCTTTTGAAAATACTGTAATCCTGTCCTTTATTACAAATACTGTCATATGCATTTCAATACCTAACGCTTGTACATTATCTAGTTATGTAAATATTCTCTGCATGGCAACAACAAAAAGTCTTTCAGTGTTGGTAATTATTTAACAGTATGCTTATTAAAGGCCACTTGCATCTTACAATCTCAGACAAGCTTACCTGATGGTCATTAAAGCATTGCTACTTAAACACAAAGCAACAAGGCACTGTGACAGCATGCATTTTCTGAATAAATAATAACTCCATACCAGCAGATCAAACTCCGTTTGTCCTCCATAGCAGCCTGAATCTGTTCTCTGCAGCAGCAGATCAACTGTCCATCCTCTGTGGCAGCCCTTGCAAGCTGTACTGGTTTTCCTGCGAGACGAGAGTAGGCTGGAGCCTCCAGCCTGTGGGCGATGCAGTCCAGTGTCCTTCCAGTTATCACTGCACAGACTTCTGGTTTGGCAGGGCAGAGATCCCTTTCTTCCCTATCCAGCCTGCCTAACACAGCAGTCTGGAGTTCTGAGTACCAGGAACTCCAAGCACGCATGAGTGGAGTTCTGGGACTCATGATATATTTTTTTAATTCTTTGGTATTTTCTTTCTACAGGTGGGGGGGCTGCAGTCTTATAGCATGAGCCGCCCCTGTGCCATGTGCTTATGCAGTTACATGCAGTGAGGCTAGGAGACAAGCATGTGGGTCTGGTGGCCTGGGGGAGACCCAGACAGACTGCATACTTGTAGCCAGGACTGCTGTGGTGGTTACTTCAGGGAGGGAGCTACTCTGTAGCAGTGAGACTGAAGGTGGGCCATAGGTGCTTGTGGGTACTGATGGTCCCTTGGACAGACTGACTGCAATGGTAGAGGTGAGTAGTAGTACCCAGGCTGACAGTGAATCACCACTGTCAGAGGATGCCAGACTTCCTGTAGAAGGGGAGCTGGAAAGGGTTACAAGGAGAGAATTGAGACAGGCTCCAGCTCTCAGACCCTACATTGCAAGGCCTGAGGCAGGTAGCTAGGGAGGCACCTGATTCTCAAGGAAAGGGGGAATCTGTACACTGGGACAAAGGGTTACTATGCAGAGAGTGGAGCCCTGAGGGAGGGCTAGAAGGTGAGAGAGTACAGTAGTTGGTAGTGCCTAGAACCTACTGTCTGGCGCTTCTAGCCATAGCCCATGATATTCCCTTTGCAGGTCATATGGGCATAAGACATACAAAGAGACATATTATGCAGAACGTCTATTGGCCTGGAATTTCCAGAGATGTAACCGGGTACTGCAGGACCTGTGAGCAGTGCCAAAAGGTAGGCAAGGCAGTAGACAAGGTGAGAGCTCCTTTGATGCCTTTGCCTGTGATTGAGGAGCCATTTCAGAGGGTAGCTATGTATATTGTGGGTCCTCTGAGTACCCCAAGTTTCACAGGGAAAAAGTATATCCTAGTGGTAGTGGATTATGCTACACGATACCCCGAGGCAGTGGCTTTGTCCTCCATTGAGGCAGAGAAGGTGGCAAATGCTTTGTTAGAGATTGTCAGCAGGGTAGGTTTCCCAAAAGAAATACTGACTGACAGAGGTGCCAATTTCATGTCAGACCTGCTGGCTTGTCTGCAGAAGTCATGTAGGGTGAAGCACATGAAAACCACCCCATACCATCCCCAGACTAATGGTCTTGTTGAAAGATTAAACTCTACAATCAAGTCCATGTTATGGGCATTTGCAGATCAGTTTAAGAGGGAGTGGGACAAATATTTGCCCCATCTGTTGTTTGCTTACAGAGAGGTTCCCCAGGAATCCACAGGTTTTTCACCCTTTTTAGTTGCTGTAAGGTCATAGGGTGAAGGGACCTCTAGATTTAATTCGAGATGAGTGGGAAGGTGAGTGTGAGTCTCGCAAGGAGTCTGTTGTGGCATACGTCCTAAACCTCAGGACAAGGCTCAGGGAACTCATGGGCTTGGTGCAGGAGAACCTGGAAGAAGCCCAACAACAGAAAATGGTGTGGTATGACAGGAATGCTTGAGCTAGAGAGTATGCTGTGGGGCAGCAGGTAATGGTTCTCATTCCTGTCAGACACAACAAGCTGCAAGCAGCTTGGGAGAGCCCTACAAGGTGATAAGAAAGGTAAGTGATGTTAACTACATGGTGGAACTGCTAGGCAAAGGGTAGGGGCACAAACTGTGCCATGTTAACATGATGAAACCTTACCATGATAGGGAGGCTCTTGTGCTGAGCATTTGCAGTGGATTGCAGGAGGAGTCTGAGGGAGATCTGGGGACTGATCTCCTCAGTGAGGCTCGGGCTGACACCTCAGTGGAAGGGGTAGCAATGTTCCAGCAGCTATCTCCTACCCAGGTTAGAAAAATCTGAGCAGTGTTGCAGGAATTTGGGGACATGTTCACTGAGAAACAAGGGTGCACCCACCTGGCACAGCACCAGGTGGATACAGGACCCCAAAGGCCTATTAGGCAGGCCCCTTATAGGGTGCCTGAGAGAGTCAGACCTACCCTGAGGGAAGATTTAGAGGAGATGTTGGAACTGGGGGTGATTCAAGAGTCCAACAGTCCATGGGCCTCCCCAGTGGTGCTGGTGCCAAAGAAGGATGGCACCACCAGGTTCTGTGTGGACTACAGGAAATTAAATAGTCACACAGAGTCAGATGCTTACCCCATACCTTGGACAGATGAGGCCCTAGAGCATCTGGGTGGGGCTAAGTATCTTATAACCATTGATCTTACCAAGGGTTACTGGCAGGTGCCCTTGACTCCCAGTGTTAGAGAGAAGTCAGCCTTTGTGACTCCTTTTGGCTTATATGAGTTCACCAATATGCCCTTTGGGATGAAGAATGTCCCAGCGACTTTCCGGAGGCTGGTAGATTATATCCTTGCAGGAACAGGAACGTTTTCCCTTGCTTACCTGGATGATATTGCCATCTACAGTCATTCCTGGCCAGAGCACCTTCACCTTGTCAGGGAGATGCTGGGCAGACTACAGAGGGCAGGGTTGACTATTAAGCCCAGCAAATGTCAGGTAGGTATGGCAAAGGTCTCCTACCTAGGACATAGAGTGGGGAGTGGTAAGATAAGGCCAGAACCTGCTTAAGCAGAAGCCATTCAGGCATGGCCTGCACCTGTTACTAAAAAGCATGTGAGGGCATTTTTAGGGACAGCAGGGTACTACAGAAAGTTTGTCCCCAGTTATAGTACCATAGCTGCTCCCCTCACAGACCTGACAAGAAAGAACAGGCCAGATAAGGTAGTGTGGACCCCAGCATGTGAATAGGCATTCCAGAAGCTTAAAGAAGCTTTGGGAGGACCCCCTTTGTTAGCCAGTCCAGATTAGAGCAAATAATTTGTTGTGCAGGTGGATGCTTCAAACCATGGGATGGGGGCTGTACTTAGCCAGATTTCTTCAGAGGGAGAAGAGCACCCAGTGGTTTATCTCAGTTGTAGTCTCCAACCCAGGGAGGAATGCTATGCAGCTGTAGAAAAGGAATGTCTAGCCATACTGTGGGCATTGCAGAAACTTCAGCCTTATCTGTATGGAAAGAAATTCACTGTTATGAAAGATCACAACCCCCTAACATGGTTAAACAGAGCCAGCCAGCAAAATGCCAAGTTGCTATGATGGAGCCTGGGGTTGCAAGCATATGTTAGTGAAGCAATGCAGTAGGGTTAGCAATACCAATGCAGATGGGCTCTCAAGTCAGGGAATGGGATGAGGTACACTTACTTGAAAAACTAGCTTGAGTTCTCTGGGGGGGGAGAAAGGTGAAGACTGGTAGAGAAGGGTGAAGGCTGCCAGCCTAGTCAGATAGAATTGTGCAGATAATTCTATCATTTGTAAATATAAATGTAAAATACAGGCTTGTTGTCTTAAATGTAAAGAAATACTGCTATGTGTGGAACTGGAAATAAATGTGACAACAGTGCACTCTACTGACCAAAGTAAAGCATGTGGTGACCCTTTGAAATAGCAGTGGTGCTGAAAAGTCTAGATGAAGAAATTCTTTCTATTGCTTTAATCAAGAGTTAAATTGCTAGATTTAAGCATGCAAATGTATTCTTATTGTTCTTTGTCTTGGCCAGCTGCAAGATAACAAAAGGGAGATGTTAAGAATGTAAATGGAGTTAATGTGTAGTGTGGGAACTCCAGGAAAGTGTAAAAAATGATGTAATTTTTATCAGAACTGCAATAGCAATTTAAACAGAGAGAATCAGAAGGTATTAAGCATTTTTGTCTTGAACATCCAACTCAGCATTGCCTTATAGGTTCATATGTTCATAGGTAGGTACTAGGCTATCAGCCCTGGGGCCTATAAAAGCCCAGCCAAAAAGGTACCCTGGCTTTTGCCACCCAAGAAAATTATTTTCCTGTGCCACTGTCGAGCAGAGCCACAGAGGTGATCCCCGGGGTGAACTTCCTATTTCCCATCCAATCAAGATTTTTCTTGAAGAGTGCTAATGAGGAGCTTTGTTTGATATAGAGAGGTAGTTTATTCCAGAGTATAGGAAGTCTCTGGGACAGGAATCTATCCCTCCGGCATGTTCTGTTTATTGTGGTGACAAGGTTTAGGTCCCTAGAGCGTGTAGCTCAGAGGGATTGGGATTTCTTTAAGTGGAGCATGTCCTACAGCTCTGGGTTTGACATAGCTTTGTATGTTAGGCAGAGATCACCTCTGAATAGGTGATATGCGATGGAGTAAAGATGGAGTTTTTTGAGACGGTCTGCGTAGGGCATCTGTTTGAGGCTGGTAATCCTCTTTGTGAGGTATTTCTGCAGCCTTTCCAGTTGTTGTAGATGTCTTGTGAGGTACATACCAAAAGGGGCGTTGTACTCTATAATGGGTCTAATGATTGATGAGTAGAGGGGAACAATGACCTCTTTTTTTCTGGATGAGAAACCTTTTGTGATGAGGTGTACCACTTAGAAGGATTTCCTAATTACTGTGGCGATGTGATTATCAAAGGAGAGACTACTGTCCACCTGTGTCCCAAGGTCTCTTATCACACTTTCGGTGTTAAGTATACTACCACCTATGTTGTAGTTCATGGGTACAGAGTTTTTACCAAAGGGGATGACAATGCACTTTTTGGCATTGAGCTTGAGGCCATGGCTTTGACACCAGGCATCTGTCTCAGTGAGGCCCTTTTGTAGGATGTCCACATCGTTAGGAGTTTCGATTATGGCTCATAGTTTGCAGTCATCTGCAACCTTCATTAGCCAAAGACCTTCTGTGTTAGCCTGTACTTCAGAGAAGTAGATACCAAACAGGAGAGGACCCAGGACTGAACCCTGTGGTACTCCACTTGTCACTGGTCTGAAGTCGGATTTGGCGTCTGCTACTTTCACAGTGTGGGTTCTGTCAGTGAGCCAGCTGGCAACCCATCTTGTGACATAGGGATTTATACCTAGTTTAGTGAGTTTATCTATAATTCCAGAGTGGGGGGGTGGTGTCAAAAGTCTTGGCAAGATCTAGATAGGCTGTGTAAACCACCTTACCCTTGTCTACGGCTTTGGTGACTGCTTCAAAGAAGTCTATCAGATTTAGGAGACATGATCTGCCTTTTACAAATCCAAACTGGATGGGGTCCAGAGTTTGGAGATTACCAATGTCTTTGTTTATAAGTTCCATGATGATATGTTCCATGGCCTTGCAAACCAGGCTCATCAGGCTAATGGGACGGTAGTTCCTGGGGCCCGTGGTGGCTCCCCCCTTGTGGAGTGGGAAAACCGTCGCTGTGAGCCATTCAGCAGGCATAAAGCCTGAGGTGAGGCTATGATTGAACATGGTACTGGTATGCTCTCTTTGTGTAAGTAGTATGTTAGAACTGTGTTTTCTCCTAGAAGTAGCTAGGAATTAGAAAAATTAGACTAAGTGTTTTTCTGTTATGTCAGAACTGTACTACTGAATTATTTTAAGTATTTCTGTGTGATCTCTGAACTCTTGACTAGCACTGACTGTGTAGTAGAAAGTATGTCTTGTGGTTTTAATTATTTATTATTAAATATTTTACAACCTTTTAACTGTGGCTGGTTTTGTGTAGAGATAGTTTAAGCTCTAGAATACATTGCATATTTATAGAGTTTACTGTCCAGGTCACTCCAAATAAGCTTTGACTGTTTAGTCACATCTACCAATTGGATGATAATATCGCACAGTAATAATTGGACACCCTTTTAAGGGCCTTTGGGTAGCAGATAAATATTGTCTGGGTGGTGGCAAGTGGTACTACTATATAGTCTGGGTAAAAGGGGCACAGCTGGAGAACCTGTGCCAGCCTTCCCCAGAAGTGTGTGGTTGTATAAACTCTTATCTCAAAATGTGTGTGTGTCAGCTACTTGAGCAGGGACACGAAGCACTAGTTGGATAGATAGGTTGCTGGAGATTTTAGATTGACTAGCTGGCTGAGATCTGGACCCTATAGCTGTGCCAGTGGGGAGTCTTATTGGGGACCTGGGGAGCAAGGGAGCGACCAGCCCTGGACTGACTGTGAACCCTGTGTGCTCTTAAGCGAAATTGCACTTTACTGTGTGTATTTGTTATCCTTTCCTCATATATGAGTCGCCCTCTCTGGTGTTAGTGGTGAGGATTGAGGCTCCTTGATTGCTGGGCCAGGGCATGGGCGTAACAGATACAACTGAGATCAGGCTGCCCAGGCACATTTTATTGCTATGGATGCAAACCAGTAATATAGCTGAAATGGGACAACTTCATGAACCAAAAAAATCTCAGTACAGGAGAAAAAAAAGTCATGTGACAGATATGGAAAATGGTGCATCAGATGTTTCATTCCAATCAGTGTTTCAGCATAACAAGATATGATTCAATAATCATGGGGATCTAAAGTACATAAATGAAAAATGAATGTAAACATTGCTCTGAAACTGCGACTGTTTGTAGCCAGGTGGTGCAGCAGGGTTGCTGTAGGACAGAGAGTATAAATGGTGGATTAAATATTTATTTATTGCATTTATTTCATTTGCTAACTATGTCGGTCTGCTGATCCATACACCCTTTTCAACCACAGCTCAGACTAAAGCAGTTACAACTTATTTGAACGTTATACACACACACACACACACACACACACACACACACACACACACACACACACACACAGTATAATAATTTAAATTATGCAATAAATAGTGTAATTAACCAATTGCAGTCTGTGCCTGCATGGAGAGCTTAAAATCTATGAGATATCTGCTAATCTGAGGCAGTGCCATCCATGCCAGGGAGAGTAGGGCAATGCATGTGTAACATATGCCAGCATAGCTAGCTGGAGTTGTAAGAAGAATTAAAACAAGGATATTGGTATCTGTGTTATATTGCTTTATGGGCTTTTGGCCTGCATATGTCTGACTCCTGTGTGTATGCCTTATTGTGGGCGCAAGTTGCTGATGGTAATTGGCTTCTGAGTTACATTTAGGATGACTGTGTATCTTAGGTAGGTTATTTGCTGTCCTGTTTATATTTGCTGTGGGTCTTTCATCTTTAGCATTACTGTGTATCACTATGTATGGTTGTTGTATTGCTAGTATATTCCTGGCAGTTCCCTTTTACAAAATGCAGGACTCTTTCTGCTTTCATGTGTGATTTTGTATGGAATATACCTCTCCCTCACATTTCTCGGTGTTCATGCTACTACTGTGGCACATAGTGGAATAGCTGCATGGTGGAGAACACGGTTTCATTTTGCTGTTTATGTGGCTACTGTGGAGGCTCTGTGGGTGATAATATGTCATTCTGATTCATGTGTATAATTCACACTTCAGAAGTGGTCACTTGGGGAAATATTTTATTCCTGTGGTTGGGTCTTCCTGGACAGACTGCTGTAGAGAGTGACTTGAGGAAATGTTTCACTGCATTGTTTGTTTCAGTACTGTGATGCGTTTTGTGGAAAGGTTTGTTCGTAGTCCTGAAATACTCAACAGCTTGGTCAGTGGAGGATAAAGCTTCATTGCAGTGTTTGTACGTACTTGGTCAGTGTACTGACCTACTACTAGATCACAATAGATGTACCGTATATGGCTTTATGTGGTAGTCTGTAGAGCATGTATTTCCTGGAAGCAGTACCACACTTATCTTGATTGCATGGCCCATATCTGTTGGGGAACTCATTGCGTATTTCAAAAGTTAATTGCATGTACTTATGTCTTTCATTATTAACATCTCACTGTTATAAGCACATATCAACCAGGTACTTGATAGTGTTTAGCATTGCATTACACACTGTGCAGCATAACAAATACATTTTCTGGATGGCACATTATAACACATTTTGAGGGTGTTGTCCATTCTCTCCTGTAGTCTGCTTACTGCCCTGATGGCTTCACAGGACATCCAAGTACAAAAGAGGGTTACCAGTTTGAGCCAACATATTTTCCCGGAGAGCCGAGGAAGAAACACCATTGTATGAGCAGCAGCAGCAATGACATGGAGCAGCAAGCAGTGAATCCTAATGGCTGTAGTCTGTCTGACATGAAGTGGTGCTTATGCGCCCAATGCAGTATGATGAGCACTGCATGTGAATGCCACTGTTGTGTGTCATCACCACATGCTACTGAGAAATGGAGAGAAGTGAACCCAACAGGGGATAGCAATGCCTGCATCACTGTACACCCACAGTTCAAATCAGCTTGCTTATTACCACATATCCTGCAAATGATATTCAGACATGATTATATGCTGATAGGAAGATTTCAATGCACACAGTGGACAAACGGGTGAACGCTTGACTGTATGTGTGTGTGTGTGTGTGTGTGTGTGTGTGTGTGTGTGTGTGTGTGTGTGTGTGTGACTGCACTGCTAACTGGGTGGGCACATTTCTCATGGCTGTGTGTGTTATTGATTGGAAGGTATAAGGGAGACAGTATCTAGCAGCAGATATTGATGGAAGTAAGTGTGGTGTACAGACATCTGGTTCTAAGTCAGGGTACTGAGATGTGCATGTGGCAACTGTGTTGTATAGCACTGGTGAATAGTTATGCAAACTGTGGTGTTGCTTGACAATACTGCACATTGCACCATTTATGACAGTTGTGATGTGGTTTTGTCCAACAGTGGATGTATGTACAGTTTGCTAATACTTGTTTTAATTTGTTGTAGTTGTATTGACAGTATTTTTGGTATTTCAGGTTGCATTGTCTGGTGGAATATAGAGCCTATGTTTTGCAGGTGTATAATAATCGCAAACTTGGGTTTGGCAGCTGCGGTAGCATTGTCGCCTCACAGTCAGACGCTGTCCGTTTCGATTCTCAGCTAGAGCGTGTTCTGCGTGGAGACATGCGTGAATGGACGTACCTTCGTTGAAGGTTGTGCATCAGGGCTGGTAACTCAGCATGTAAAAATCAACTACCAATAATTAGCAGACTGGAGTTCCACTGTGGTGACCCCTAACCAGGAAAAGCCGAAAGACACAACAACAATTGTCCTCCCCGCGTGTGTTGTACATATATGAGCAGCCTGTCCAGCCGAAGACACAGATGATGGTTACATTGGTTTTCAGCCATTTAAGGGATTCTGGGGTTTTCCAGAGGACTGACATGTCATTCAGCTACTGGAATTCTGTATTCCACCAAACAGTAATACATGCAAGTGTATATGAAAACATGGCACTGGGAACTAAGGTCGGGTGGCACGATGCCAGGGTAATCCTATGGGCTAGGCCTGAAAAGGCTCCAGGGCCATTAGCCTAGTACACACCTATGAATCTATGAACCTATGTAATCCTTTAAAGTGCTGCTATCCTATTCCTCGTTTATAATACTGTCACATACTAATAAAGTGTTGAATCATTTTTGGACTCAGAATTTTTTGTGCCCATGGCAATGAACTGAGCATTTCACATGACTAACAAATTGACATATAGGCTCATAGGATCATAGGAAATTACTAGGCTATTGGCCCTGAGGCCCTTATAAGCCTAGCCAAGAGTTTAGCCCATGTTTAGACAAGTCAGCACCCAATGCCCCTGTCCAGCAGGGACACGGTTGGAATCCCAGGGATGTATTTTCTGTTTCCCATCCAGTTATCCAGGTTGCACTTAAAATGGGGTAAAGAGGTACTCTGCTTGATGTGGTGAGGGAGTCTATTCCACAGGTGGGGAGTCTCTGTGACAGAAACCTGTCCTGCCAACAAGTCCTATTGACATCACAGACCAGGTTGAGGCCGCACATGTGGGCTACTCGAGGCGAACATGAGTTGCAGATATGCACCAGTCCCATTAAGGCAGGGTCTGAGATCGCCTTTTATGCCAGACAGAGGTCACCTCTGAGGAGTCTGTATGAAACTGAGTAGAGGGATAGAGCTTTTAGCCTATCTGTGTAGGATAGATGTTTGAGGCCCTGGATTCTCCTGGTGAGGAACTTTTGTAGTCTCTCCAGCTGCTGCATTTGCTTTGTGAGGTACATGCCGAATGGGGTGTTGTACTCAATAATGGGCCTTATAAGGGAAGAATACAGGGATGTTATGACCTCCTTGTCCCTAGATGAGATACACTTAATTATGAGGTATGCCATGTAGAAAGCTTTCTGTACAACGGAAGCAACATTGCCGTCAAAATCAGGTTGCTATCAACCTGGGTGCCCAGATCTCTCACAACTGATTGTGTGCTTAGAACATTGTTATTAATGTGATAATTTGTGGGGACATCATTCTCCCCAAAGGGGATGATGATTCATTTTTAGTATTCAGCTTGAGGCCATGCTTCTGGCACCAGTCATTTGTTTGGGTGAGACCATCTTGGAAGATGTCCACATCCCTAGGTAGATTGATGGCAGTGCCCAGCTTGCAGTCATCTGCAAACTTGGTCAGCCATAGCCCACTGGTTTTGGCCTGCACCACAGAAAAGTATACCCCAAATAACAGAGGCCCCAAGACTGAATTTTATTTGGTCATGGGTCCTCTGTTATTTATCATTGCAGATGACAGTTCCAGGTGTGTGTGTTACATAGTTGTCACTACTGTGGCCACCACAGTTCTACAGCTTTTCTCTATCCCTAAGTTAGTTGGCAGTGTAAGTGGGATGTTCAGGTTAAGGCTACAGACCTTCCTTAACAGGCTGGTGCTTCTGCTCCATATTCAAATGTTGGCAGTGGAAATGCTGAGTGTAGACTAAAAAGGAAAAAAAAAAAGAGTAGTACTAAAGGGAGAAGAATGATCATAAACATTTTTCTGTTAACCTCCGGGAAGGTCAGGATTTCCTGCTGTTTGTGACTCGGGAAATTTTTAAACCTTGGATGCTTCAGATTCATGCATCAGTGCAGTGGCTCAGGTATGAACTATACACTTGTGAGTTCTCCATTTCTATTGTGAATACATGGCTGAATTGTGTTTGGTTTTGTAGTAATGAAAGTAGTCATGTGCTCATTGTTTAAAGCTGTATTGCATGTTGAGTTAATATATCACTTTCTTCATGGAGTCCGTGGTATTCCCTGGATTGTTGGGAAAATAGATGGCTGTAGGTCTGACATTGACATATGCAGCATTGAAGTGGTTACCTGTGGATAGTTTGTTTAATTTTAGATAGATGTGTAAATGCAGATTGCTGAAGATATATTGTGGCTGTGCATGTAAACTGAGGTAAAGTTTGCCTACTATCACAGTGGCATCATGAAGTGAATTAACCTACTTGTCACTTTATCAGTAATATGTTTTTTCAGTAACCACCTGGCATATGTTATTTGTTCCACTACTGCATTCCTTTTTCTGTAGGTGACTGTAACCATGCTTCAGTTCTTTGTATATGGCTGACAAATTTGCCAAGACAGTCTGCCACCAGGTGTGTCATTCCATCATTTTCCACATGATATTCAGTTGTGTACATGATGGGTAAACTGTGGTACAGATGTGGGAAACATCCATAAATTCATCCAGAAATAGGTCAACAATGCAAAGCCATGGCATTTCCTGTGCTCCAAACATTTTAAAGATAACCAGTTTGAACTCAAAATTATGCATAGGTTCATAGGTTCATAGGTGTGTACTAGGCTAATATCTCTGGAGACTTTACAAGCCTAGCCCATAGAATTACCCTGGCATCATGCCACTTGACCTTAGATCCCAGTGCATCCATTGAGTAGAGCCACTGGAGTGATCCCTGGGGTGAATTTTCTATTTCCCATCCACTCATCAAGATATCTCTTGAATTGGGCCAGTGAGGTGCTCTGCTTGACATGTATGGGAAGTCTGTTCCATAGCATGCGCAGTCTCTGGGTTATGAACCTGTCCCTCCAGCATGTTCTGTTGATTGTTGTAATGAGGTTGCGGTCTCTGGAGTGTGTGGTGTGGAGGGATTGGGATTTCTTTAGATGTAGCATTTCTAACAGAGCTGGGTCAGACATGGCTTTGTAAGTCAAGCAGAGATCACCTCTAAGTAGGCGATCTGAGACAGAGATTATTTGGAGTATTTTGAGTCTGTCCATATATGACAAATGTTTAAGGCCTAGGATCCTCTTTGGGAGGTACTTTTGTGGCCTCTCCAGTTGTTGCAGGTGTTTAGTGAGGTACATACCAAATGGGGCATTGTACTCGATGATTGGCCTAATGAGGGAAGAGTAGAGGGAGACAATGACCTCTTTCTTCCTGGATGCAAAACCCTTAATAATGAGATGTGACACATAGATTGTCTGACCACAGTGGCAATGTGGTGGTCAAGAGAGAGGTTGCTGTCAACCTGTGTTCCCAGATCTCTTATAATGCCTTCTATGTTCGGTGGACTACATTGATGTGGTAATTCATGAGAACTGGGTTTTTCCCAAAGGGGATGACGACACATTTTTTGGCATTGAGTTTAAGGCTGTGGTTCTGACACCAGTCATTGGTCTCAGTGAGGCCTTTCTGTAGGATGTCAACATCACTTGGAGAGTTAATAATAGCTCCCAACTTGCAATCATCTGTGAACTTTGTCAGCCAGAGTCCCTTCGTGTTGGCCTGGACTTCAGAGAAGTAAATTTGCTTTTTTCCCACTTTTCTGAGAGTTAAAAAAGTTCAGTTACAGGCTTGCTGTTCCTGAACTGTTTGAAAGTTTCTGTGAGGCCATTTTTGCTTGGGCTGAAGGAGGGTCTCTGTGTTCATCAGTGGCAATGACTAACATTGAGCAGCTTCCCTGCCCCCCGGAGAGGTGGTTACTGACTTGAAACTGTAGATTTATTGGCCACTAGGGGTCATTTCCATAACTCCTTCATCTTCCTCTCTTAAAACCTAGTTGCCTCGTGGTTTGAGCGTCTTTTCAGGCTTGTTGGCTGTTGGTGAAGCACCCTCCAGGAGGAAAAAACGCTGAGAGAAGAAGGGAGCCACTTTTGAGATTTTAAGTATTTTTTCTCTGTTTATTTGCTAAGTTTTTCTGCATAGCTGCCTAGCTTGAGCATTTTCTGGCTTGTTAAACTTGATTTCTGTATTAGTAGCTGTATTTAGAGCACAACCAAAAGCTGTTTGCTGAATTTCCTGTTTGCATTTAATTTTAAATCGTTTTTTACTTAAAACTTGCATATTTTCTGTCCTTGACCTAGCACTCTTGTGTGGGGTCATTTACTGCACTGTTATAACTTGATATTACTTGTGAACCTCTGCTATCTCTGTAAAAACAAAACAAAAAAATCTTGCTTTTTTCCCACTTTTCTGAGATTTAAAAAGTTCATTTACAGGCTTGCTGTTCCTGAACTGTTTGAAAGTTTCTGTGAGGCCATTTTGCTTGGGCTGAAGGAGGGTCTCTGTGTTCATCAGTGGCAGTGACTAACATTGAGCAGCTTCCCTGCCCCAGGAGAGGTGGTTACTGACTTGAAACTGTAGTTTTATTGGCCACTAGGGTCATTTCCATAACTCCTTCATTTGTCCTCAGAGGAGTGGTTTAAGGCAGTAACTTGTAGTTTATTGGCCATTTTGGGTCATTTCCTGTCTTTTCCAGCCCCTGCTATAAAGCACGCTTTAGCGCATTAGCCTTGATTTAGCGAGTTGCTACCGTTGCACACTAGGGCAGCCCGGTTAAGCAGGTTTAAACTATTCGGCTACCTAAAGTCCACTCTTCAAATTTTCCCTTAAAACTACCTTCCTCGAACTATACTACTGATCTAATCAGCGTATCCTATAATTAAAAGATCATCTCTACTTGACTCCAAGTAGACTATTCTCTATCTGTTAAACGTAGCACTTGCTCCTACAGTACTTATTACCTTGATACGGCACTCTTGTCATAGATAGTACCCCAAAAAGGAAACCCCCCATTTCTCGGTCACCCACGTCCCGAATCTTTTTAAAGTTTTTGTCTATTCCTTCTAGCATGTCGAGGATCAGTTGCTAGTGTCCTCTCCTGCTCAGCTGGTGAACCTGGGAATATTGAGGCAATGTTACAATTGCCTCATGTACACAGACAACCCTCTCCTCCTCCCACAAAACACAAATACATGCGAGAGATGCAACTATACGGCCAAACTGGAGGCTGAGCTCTCTCAACATAGGACTGGCAAGACCAGTCAGGAGGAGAAGGTTACCACACACACTATAGACCCAGTCTCACATATTACCATTACAACCTCAAATAATACACATAAACACACAAAGACATACTCGGAGGCTCTGATCAAAAATCTACCAAAACAGCAGAGGCCACCAAAGCAGACACCCAAACAACCACCACCTCAGAACACAACACCTGCAACACATAGACCTCACAGTCAGTGTGTCAAACAGTCACAGCCCTTAAGGCCAAACACAATGCCAGACACACTAGTCATTGGTGACTCCATAGTCAGACACACTGACGTCCCGCTCACCAGACTGAGTAAGGAGAAGGTCACAGTAAGCTGCCTGTCGGTGCTAGAATCCGCCACATAACGCAAGCACTCAGGTCTCTCAACAGCAGGTACAAATATGACTCAGTCATTGTCCACGCTGGTGTAAACGACCTGAGACGCACCTCCTTGGACTACATGAAAAGAGACATTGAGGAGCTCTCTGATTATGTAGCCCAGACAGGTATGACCCTGACCTTGAGCAGTATCCTACCTTCACCAAGAATGATGCCACAATACAGAGATAAGATGATCAGCTTTAACAATTGGCTTAAACACTGGTGTCATTCAAAGGGGATCCAGTGTCTGTCTGCCTGGGATGACATGCTGGACAAGCCACGCTGCCAAGGGACGGCTTGCACCTGTCACCCTGGGATTCCGGATATTGGCAAAGGCTCTTGCCACCCCATAGTGCCTTTTTAGGCAAGGCTCAAATTCTAAACCTACCACCCTAGAACACAAAAAGGAAAAAACTAAGGGTAATGCTGCTCAATGCCAGAAGTCTAAATCTCAAAATGCACGCACTCGAGGCCCTTCTCAGTATGGAGAACATCGATGTCTGTGCTGTGACAGAAACCTGGTTCAAGGCTCCTGAGAGCACCCCAGCGTTATCAGGTTTTACCTCATATCATGCCCGCCCCAAAATCTGGACAATACCAAGAAAGGAGGGGTATCCATATTCATCAAGGACACCCACACCTCAAGACTGGTGGCAACGACGATGCATCGGAGACCATCCAGGTGCAATTAACCATAGGCAAGACTGCTCTGCAAATTGTAGCATGTTACAGGCCACCCTCACAAACTCAGGAACCTCACATGGCCTTCCTGAAAACACTAGAGGGGATAAATGTATCACCAAACACCATCATACTAGGTGACTTCAATTACCCTAATATAGACTGGGAACACTACTCAAGCCCAAACACCCTAGCCCAAAAGTTCCTGGAATTCATAAACTCAAATGCCATGGAACAACTAGTCACCATCCCCACAAGAGGAGATAACATACTTGATCTCATCATCACGAACATGGGAGCACAATGTTCAACACCGGAGGTGTACCCCTCACTGGTGAGATCAGACCACAAACTAATCTCGCTGGAGGTCCTCATCCCACCCCCACCTGAAATAAAAAGGACCACAGTAAAGAACTTCTCAAAAGCCGACTTCACACTTCTAAAGACTAGTGTGGTCTCCTTTAAGGCCCCAGAGCCGGCGGAAAACAGTACTCAAGCCGCTGAATCACTTACAAATGCCTTCTACCAGCACCTGCAGGACTGCATGGATAAGGCAATCCCAAGCAAAACAAAGACTCTTTGTACCAAAGGCAAGCGTCCAGTCTGGTGGACCCCAGCCATAAACAAACTCTACAACAAAAGGAGGAAGCTACTACAAGATAGAGCAAAATCCTTAAAGGTAAGACACCCTTGATCACTATAAGTAAAAAACTAAGAGCTCTCATAAAATCATCCAAAGCAAATTTCGAGAGAAAAATAGCTAAAGACTCAAAAGACAATCATAAGGCCTTCTTTAGCTATGTTAGAAACCTGGGAGGAAACTCCCAGATATGCTCAGAGCTAGTTCAAAATGATGTGAAGATTACTGATCCTACAGACATTGCCAACATACTGGCTGACAGGTTCAGTGCAAACTTCTGCCCTCCCCCAAAAGGAGAGATATCTATACCAAACGATTGCAGCCCCCAAACATCTCCAGCCCAAGTGAGAACTGCTCTCTCCAAAGCAAAAAACACAGCATCCATGGGACCTGATGGTGTCCCCGGCTGTGTGCTGCATGAACTCAATGAGGAATTAAACCCACAGCTAGGACAGCTGTTTAATCAAAGTCTTACCTCTGGATACGCCCAGGAGTGGCGCACTGCAACTGTGGTACCACTTCACAAAGGCGGTGCCTCCACCGACCCTCGAAATTACCGCCCCATTAGCTTGACAAGCCTTATCTGCAAAGCCATGGAGAGGATCATAATGGACCTCATAAATAAAGACATAGGGAATTTGCAGACTTTGGATCCAACCCAGTTTGGCTTTGTCAAAGGCAGATCATGCCTTTTAAACTTGGTTGACTTTTCGAAACAGTCACCAAAGCCATTGATGAGGGAAAGGCAGTCCATACAGCCTACCTCGATCTGGCTAAGGCCTTCGATACAATACCCCATTCGGGTATCATTGAAAAACTCATCAGCTTAAATGTCAACCCATACATCACAAGATGGGTTGCAAACTGGCTGAGTGACAGAACCCACAGGGTCAGAGCTGCTGGCGCCATGTCAGACTCAAAGCCTGTCACAAGTGGTGTCCCACAGGGCTCAGTCCTGGGCCCACTCTTGTTTGGCATCTACTTTTCCGAAGTACAAGCAAACACAGGAGGGTTATGGCTGACAAAGTTTGCAGATGACTGCAAACTGGGCGCCATAGTAGAAAACACATCTGACACAGATATCCTTCAGAAGGGTCTCACAGAAATGGATAACTGGTGCCAGAGCCACGGCCTAAAGTTAAATGCCAAAAATGCATAGTCATACCCTTCGGGAAAAACAAGGTTACCCCTAGCTACCAAATAGGTGGCAATCCACTGAGCACAGAAGAAGTTATCAGGGACATGGGGACCCAGGTTGATAGTAGTCTGTCATTCGACACCCATGTAGCTAAAGTAGTTAGGAAGACCTTCTACATTGCCCACCTTATCATGAAGGGATTCTCATCTAGATCAAGGGAGGTCATAGTCTCCCTTTACTCATCACTCATCAGACCAATGATTGAGTACAATGCCCCATTCGAATGTATCTGACCCGACACTTGCAGCAGCTGGAGAGGCCACAAAGGTTCCTCACCAAAAGGATAAAGGGTCTCAAAATCTGTCCTATGCTGCCCGACTGAAAGAACTCCAGCTCTATTCAGTCGCCACGCTTGCTCAGAGGTGACCTTTGCCTAACATACAAGGCCATGTCAAACCCAGATTTGATGAATATGCTTCACCTCAAAAAATCTAGATCCATCAGAGCCACAAGGGCGGGAGACTTAAACCTTGACACGGCTATTAATAGGACATGCTGGAGGGATAGATTCATCACCCAAAGACTCCCTATGCTGTGGAACAAAATCCCGGTACATGTGAGGCAGAGCACGCTGGCCTTGTTCAAGAGAAATCTTGACCAATGGATGGGAGATCGCAGATATACCCCAGGGATTACCTCAGTGTCACTGCTCGACAGAGGCACAGCAAAATAATGGGTATAGTTCCCCATACTAAAGGGGTGGCGTAAGCCACAAAACGATGGGCTAGGCTTGTAAATGCCCTCGGGCAGATAGCCTAGTATGAACCTATGAACCTATGAACCTAAATACCAAACAGGAGAGGACTCAGGACCAAACGCTGTGGGACCCCACTCGTGACTGGCTGGCAGTCTGACTTGGAGTCCGCTACTTTCACACTGTGGGTTCTACCTGTGAGCCAGTTTACAACCCACCTAGTGATATAGGGGTTGATGGCTAGCTTAGTGAGTTTTTCTATGATTCCTGAGTGGGAAATGGTATCAAAGGTCTTGGCCAGATCAAGGTAGGCTGTATGAACCACCTTGCCTTCATCCACAGCTCTGGTGACTGACTCAAAGAAGATGACCAAGTTGAGCAGGCATGATCTACCCTTCACAAAACCAAACTGTGTGGGATACAGAGTACGGAGATTCCCTATATCCTTGTTTATTAGGTCCATGATGATGCGTTCCATAGCTTTGCATATCAGACTCATCAGGCCAATGGGGCAATAGCTCCCAGGGTCTGTAGTCACTCCTCCTTTGTGGAGAGGGATGACTGTAGCAGTGTGCCATTCAGTAGGGACAAAGCCTGAGGTGAGGCTGTGATTGAACAGGGCACACAGGTGAGGTGCCAGTTCACTCTGTAGTTCATGGAGAACACAGCCAGGGATATTGTCAGGTCTCATAGAAGCTGTATTGTTGGCCTTGGACAGTGCTGTTTTAACCTGTGCAGCAGTAATACTGGGTGCCTGGCAATCTACTGGTATAGTGACTGGTCCTTTGGGGGGGGGGTAAAGTTGGCACCATACCACCCAACCATACCAAATTACTCATTTTCTACCGAGTTTTGGAGTCCAAATGAAGGGGTGCCATGATTCCCGAGTGGCACCCCTTAATTTCTGATTTTTTCTTTATGATTTTTAACTTTTTTCAAATATTGCACTGTCGGAGCTGATGTCATCATGTGCGCAATGATGTCAGGGCTACCAGCAAATTAGAATTGAGCTCAAGGAGCTTACGTCATCATTTCCAGCTGCAAATGCGAGCGGGAATGGATGAATGAACGAACAGCTTGTTTTAATGGAAGACAGCTTTGGATTAATAATGTGAGCAGCAGTGAGCAGAATGGCTTGTTTTAATGGCAGGCAGCTTTGGATTAGTAATGCAAGCAGAATGGATGAATGAACGGCTCAGATGGCAGGTAGCAGTGAGACTGAGAGCAGGATTAATGGCAGAAATGAATGGCTGTGTGTGTGTGTGTGTGTGTGTGTGTGTGTTTAGCTGTACCACTGGTTACAAGGCCTGCTGCTTGCTTCATTCCATTCCACAGCTGCATACTTTGATGCTTCTTATCAGATTTGTAATGAGGGACTGCTGATAAGCAAGCCACACCCATACCAATCACTGCATGATTAATTGGCTATCTTTGCTTTGGCTACACAAGTAGTGGTGCATTTCTGTATTTTGGCAGCAGTCATGAGCTTATTAAAACATGATTACATTCTTTGCTATTGGTTTTCTTGCCTTTTGAGCGAGTTTTTTGAAAATACTGTCTACTTGTGTTCGCATGCATATATTAATTCATAGCCTGGTTTATGAAATAAGTGTGCATCACTAGTTGCATGTTCTTAATTTCTGTAATAATAAAACAGCAGGCCATTTGTTTAATAAGTAAAAGTTAAAACAAGTTATTTTCAGCTTGAGGGGGTCCTGAAATAACATAAAGTAATTTTGTTTATAGCATTCCTCTTTGTTTTGCCTTTTTTGTTTCTGTATTTAACGTTTAGGATTTTATTTTACTTGTGTGGAAAGTATATTATTTTTTTTCTTTGTTAGCCTGAGTTCAGCCAGATATGCCATGCATGTGAACTGTTTTCAAGTTCTGTGCCACTTATCAGCTTGCATGAAAACTGATGTTTAGTACAAGGTTAGTCAGACCATGAATGAAATACAAAGAATTATATTCTTCTGACTGTAAGTTCAATCACATTAATTTTAAGATCCATAATAAGGTATCACTACGTCAAGAGAACATCAGCAGTATCAAAAGGCCTTCTAAACTTGCTTTGCTGAGATAACTGTGCTAACAATGCCAACAAGTTCAGATGCTGTTTGGGTTTGAAACGGTTAGTGTGCCAAAATAGTTTCTGAATTGATACATAGGAAAATTGATATGTACAGGGAAAAGAAATGTATTGTCAACATATTGTAAAGCATGTGGAAACTATATGTACAGGGAAAAGAAATGTATTAGCATTTTGTAAACCATAAGAAACTTTAGGTACTATCTCGTTAGGAATATTGATATGTCTTTGAGAACCTTGTGAAAAATATTGGCTAATCAAAGATTTTTTGTTATTTTACCGAAAAAAAGGGTATTTCATTTTGTAGAAAGATTGTTAAATTATAAGTATGAAAGGCCATAGATGGCTTTTTGACACAGTTAACATATGCTCTAATTGTCATTTTTTATTTGAGTTTAAGTAGCAATCTACTGTTCGTGTTGTGCCTCTATTTGGGCACATGAATGAGTGCAGTTCTGTGGAAAATCCCCCTTTCATGTTCTGTACTTTCTGACTTTCATTAGATTGCACTTATGTATGTTGCAGGGTAAAAAGAGCCTAAAGTCCCTAGCCATCACCATTTCTAAGCTTTGTCCAGACGTTTTGTGCTAAGAGTTCAGAGCTATGGTGAGAAGTGAGAGCAGAATTTGTATTCCCCCATTATTGGCTTTGTTGTTTATCTAGGTTTTTTGTGCTAATAGTGCAGAGTTATGGTGAGTGAGAAGTGCAAACTGAATTTGTATTCCCCCATTATTGGCTTGGTTGTTTGTCCAGTTTTTTTGTGCTAATGCTAAGAGGTTGAGAGCTATGGTGAGAAGTGAGAACTGAATTCACTAAATGATAGCCATTAAGTTTCAGTCTTCCCAGTTTTCAGGAAACTGCTGAGTTAGCATAGTGGTATGTTGTTTTGCCTGTAGTGCAGAGGGTTCTGGGTTCAAGACTTGTCAGTGACATGCATGGTGGTAACACAACATTTTATTCTAGCAACTTTCCAAAATTATACAAGCAATGTTTAAAATGTGTGTCCCTGTTTTTTGACCTTTTGCCCCCCCAAAAAAATAACTGAAATTGAAAATAAGTGCGAGAAGCTGTAAAAGATGCCTATGGCTTACACTACTGTCATTCTATTTATAGTGTGGGTGTGGAAGTAGACTTTTATGATGGAAATGTTCTGAATTGGCCAGTTTTGTCATTGGTTCATGCATTTTGTTTCATTGCTACAGTACAGCCTACTGGATAAATGTTCAAACAATAAATTTAAAATGTGCTCTGTCTAACAAGTGTGCTGTATTATACAAGGAATATAACTTAAAGTCAGGAAGGTGTATCAAAGAAAAGAACACATGTATGTTTCTTGTTTTGTGTGCAAGTGGCCAATGATTTGAAAATAGCCCAAAGGTAATCTTTATCCACCACTGGCCAGATGCATTTTCTTTGGATGTGGTGTGGGTTTCAATGCTGCTTCAATAAATGTGAGTTTCAAGGGAAGAGAAGTTTTAATGCCAAGTCTATTTTCATTGTGAGACAGTATTGCTTTGTTTATCAGATGTTAGTGTTTGTGCATTGATGTGCTGCAAAATGTAAAAATTAAATCCAAATCATTGCAGAAGTGAAGCAGTATGCACACATTAGTGTTTATGGTAAATGGAGTGACATAGCCAGGTAATTGGGACATTGGAATGGCTGCAGGGGGACACTGGTGCCAAATTTTGGTTGTCTGTCCTTCAGTTTGCGTTTGAAAGTTGGTATCCCAAAATTCCATTGGAGTGGATGGGGTTACGTAATTATGTATTCAAATTAGATGTTAATCAGCGTACAGATTTGTAGCTATTTTTCATGGACCTTGTCCAGATTTTTGATGTTTCCGGGTTGAGAGGTATGGTCAGCACTGAATCTGTCGGCCAGTATATTGGCAATATCTGTTGGCTCAGTATAGGAGGTATGATTGTACAGTAGCTCAGAGCAACTCTGGGTAGTGCAGTGGAGATTCTTTACATAACTGTAGAATGCCTTGTGGTTGTCATTACTATCAGATGCAATTCTGTTTTCATAGCTAGCTTTAGAAGATTTGATGAGGGATCTCATTTTTGTTGAGGCTGATAAGGGAGTTTTTCCAGTCTTGGGACTTCACCTTATTCCACAGCAGTTTCCTCCTTCTGTTGTAGAGTTTGTTTATGGCAGGGGACCACCAGATTGGCTTCCTTTTTTTGGAAGAGAGAGTCTTGGTTCTATTGGGTATGGCAAGATCCATGCATTTGCGTACGTGTTCGTACAGTGCATTGGTGTATGATTTGGTGGTCATGCAACTATTTTCCATTTGCATGGGTGCCATGAAGTTAGCCACCTCTGTTTTTAGGAGCCCAAAGTTAGCTTTGGAGAAGTTTTTCATGGTGGTTACCTTTGCGGGGGGGTGTGGGGGGGTGGATTTCCAAGGTGATTAGTTTGTGGTCAGATCTAACCAGGAAGGAGTTGACTATTGGTAACGGTCGCCCATATTAGTAATGACCAGGTCATGGATGTTGCTACCTCTAGTGGGGGTAAGAATGAGCTGGTCCAGGGCATTGGAATTAATGAATTCCAGGAAACGTTGGGTAAGTGTATTGGTACATGAGTAGTTTTCCCACTTAATGAAAGGGTAGTTGAAGTCGCCCAGTATGAGAGTGTTAGGTTGGACCCTAATATTCTCCAGGGTGCTTACAAATGTGGAATGTGAGTCTTGGGACATGGCTGGGGACCTATAGCAGGCTACAACCTGAATCGCTGTCTTACCCAATGTTAGCTGCACCTGAAGTATCTCAGATGCATTATGTTGGGCTACCAGTCTGGAGGTGTGGACATCCTTTATGAATATGAAAACACCACCGTCTTTGGAGCTTCGGCCGAAAGGTGTGGAATGAGTTATAGCCTGGTAGTGCAGGGCCACTTTCTGCAGCCTTGAACTAGATCTCTGTTATGGCACAAATGTTGATATTCTCCATTTTAAGGAGTGCTTCGAGCGAGTACATTCTGAGAAATTAGACTTCTAGCATTGAGCAGCATGACCCTCAGACTGCATTTGTTTGTAGCTGTTATGGTGATAATTTGGTCTTTGGAACACCACCTAAAAATGGCACTATAGGGTGGCAAGAGCCTTGACTAGTATCCGGAAGCCCAGCGGTGAGAGATGCAGGCCATCTCTGGCAAAGCACCGAGGTCTGTCAATCATGTCATCCCAGGCAAACAGATACTGGATTCCCTTAGAATGACACCAGAAACTTAGCCAATTGTTGAAATCAATCATTTTTTGCTTGTACTGTGGTATCATTCTGGGTGATTGTAGGTTGCGGCTCAGGGCTAGGGTCATACCTGCCTGGGCTACAGAATCCGAGAGCTCCTCCATGTCTCTTTTCATGTAGTCCAGGGAGGTACATCTCAGGTCATTCACACCCACATGTACAATGACAGAGTCATATTTGCATGTGTTGTTGAGGGACCTGAGTGTGTGTGTTATGTGGTGGATTCTGGTGCCTGACAGGCAGCTGACTGTTACTTTCTCCTTATTCAACCTAGTGAGTGGGATATCAGTGTGCTTCACTATCGAGTCACCAATGACTAGTGTGTTGGGCATGCTGTTTTGCATTAGGGGCTTTGGTTGAATGGCACACTATTTAGGAGAGTTATGTGTCTCGTGATTAGTGTTGTGTTGTGGTGGTCGAATGCATTTCTGCCTTGGTGGTCTCTGCTGTTTGGGTAGTTTTTTATTGAGAGCCTCTGTGAAGGTGAGTGTGTGGTTTGTGTTTTTATGTGAAGGCAGTGCTGGTGTGTGTTCTGGAGGGCTATGTGTTCCATGTGATGTGGTGCAAGTGTTGACCTTCTCCTCTTGACCAGCTATTCTGGTCTTGGCTGGAGAGTGTGTGGCTTCCAGTTTGGATATATAAGTGCATCTCTCACAAGCCTGAATGTTGGGAGGTAAGAGGAGAGGGTTGTCAGTGTACATGAGGCAGTTGCTACATTGCCACAGGATGCCCAAGTTCACCAGGTTAATAGGAGAAAGCAAAGGGAACTGACCTTTAGACATGCCTGGAAGGGTGGGCATTAATAATAAGTACTGGAGCTGTTTCCTTGTAGAATGTTTCATTCTGGTAGCACTTTTGTGTGCTGCAATAATTGCTACAAGAAGTCTGGTAAAGTGCTAGACTAACAAGCTAGCAAAAGTGCAGGAGAGGAGAGAACTAGCAGATCTAAGGGAAAAATTGAAGAGCACACTTTGGCACCGCTCAGAAGCTTACAAACAGTCCTGGATACAGCAAATCTGTATCTGGACTAGACTAGTTACAGATAAGGTGGGAAACAAGGGCAAATGCGGGCTTTTAAACCAGAACGTTGAAAGAGATGGAAAAACTGCCCAAACAGCCAATAAACTACAATTTCTGGGCCAGAAACCACTCCTCTTGTGGTAGATAGTCTACCTAGTGCATGAGCTACTTCCAGATGAATTGAAGCCACAGCATCTGATTTGGTGACTAATTAAAGAAGCAATACCTGCACTTTTCTGTTTTTATACAAAAAGTCCACAGAATTCGTCAGTACGGAGGCTACATCACAAACAACAGAAGAGTCTAAGTGCCCTTTTTTTTTGTCACACTATTTTATTTCCATATTGACATTTGTTTAGCATAACAGTGAAAGCGGGATCAGAGATTTTTCAACTTAGTCACTTGAAGAAACTTTCCATTTTGGAGACATATTTATAATCATCTGTTTATATCAAGTGCAGTACATTAGAATCAAAGTCAAAAACCGTTTGGAACAACAACAAAATACCAAGCACAGAATCCCAAACGGAAAGTCCACTCACAGTCAGAAAACAGCAAAATAAATCCAGCAGAAAAAAGCAGATATACACCTTTGCTTGGAACCAATAGAGTATCTAATGCACAAGATCTTACTACTATTAATGTCCCATCTTCCACAGTTTCTAAAAATTTCAATAGAGCCTGCATTATTGAATTTGGTCCTTTTAGTAACATCATTAAGGACATTATGATTAAAAACTGGCATCTTTTGACTAGCGAACAGGAATTATTGGATATCGTAGGAACAGGGCCAATTTTTGTGAACAAAATGGGTAGAAACATAAAAAATATTTTAGAACAGGAGAAAAGTGCTAGGAATGGGATTAACACACGTACGGCCAAATGTGGGGCTTGTAACCAATGTTCTAGTATATATGAAACAAGTCCTGTTATTCTTAGGAATTTAAACAGGACTAAAATTTATTTGTCAAAAGATAACTGTAAATCCAACATGTTGGTATACATAGCGTTATGCAAGGTCTGTCCCTCGTTTTACATAGGGAAGACCGAGAGATTTTTAAGACAAAGAATTTATTCCCATTTATACTGCATAAAATGTAAAGACACAAAGAATGCCTTGGCTAGGCATATTATAGAGAAAGGAAATGAGCACAAATTCAAGTTTGCTATCCTAGAGATTGTAAAAAACAATCCTAGAGGAGGAAACGTAAAAAATTACCTAGCTTACAGGGAACTATACTGGCAAGTTTTAACAGATGTCACTACTACGCCAGGCATCAATGACTACTTTACCATAAAACCTTTATTAATGTTAAATAATTAATATTTTAGTATGGTTTTATTAAGCAATGTCTATTATTTGTTTTAATATTTCCTGTATTTGTAATGCAAATTTACGTAATGAATTTGTACTGAATTTATATGTACTATTTTAAAGCACCATTTCACTTTAAGTCAGCGCTCTTTTTGGCACCAATTTTAAAATATAAAATGGAGTGTATTGACATTATTCAAACTGTTCTGATGAAGCTCGCTGGTTGCGAGTGAAAGCGCTAAACCTTTGAATATATTAAATACTGTTTGTTTTTAGTCTTAACCGGAGGATTTATTTTGCTGTTTTCTGACTGTGAGTGGACTTTCCGTTTGGGATTAAGTGCAGTACATTAATACATTTCCATTACCACTTACATGCTATATATGCGAGTCCATATATTTACACTTAATATTACTGAAAGTTAGTCATAGTACTGTTTACTCTAAGCATGGCATATCACACTATGCTAAATGTTTAACATTTGTTAACATTATAGCACATAAGCAGTTGATGGGAAGATATACCAGCACATAATAAAAGGTAGAAATGAGATTCAAGTTACGCCTCAGCCATTATCAGGTGGTACAATGCCGTTGTATGACTGACTTTTGCATAATGCATCATAGTCACATGTCATGAAATGAAGTTATTGCCATAGATGCACTTCGCTGGATGTTACTGAGGGGTAGTTCATAAGCAGAGTGCTTAAATGACATTTAGCAGA
Organism: Protopterus annectens; assembly: GCF_019279795.1. Classification (NCBI taxonomy): domain Eukaryota; kingdom Metazoa; phylum Chordata; order Ceratodontiformes; family Protopteridae; genus Protopterus; species Protopterus annectens. The sequence goes on along the minus strand of NC_056744.1, from coordinate 642,712,991 downwards.
AAGTATTCCAGCTGCTCCTAGAACACTGAGTAAATGTGATATTGAACAGTATTCTGTTTGATTATGGAGAATTTCTCAGTGGAATGCAGGTGTCTCTTTGGAGTACAGGTATGACTGATGGAAAACAATGAAGGTTTACTGACATTGTGGATGTTAAGTTATTAGGTCATAAGTAGTTTAAGAGAGGGGCATTACTTTCAAGCCATTTTGCCAGGGTAAAGGAGACCTTGTTGCTGCTGCTAAAACTTTTCACTTAACCTCATTAGAGTTGTCCTGATAGTGAATATTTCATTACTGTGAGTGCCATGAAGTTGTATGGGTGGCAGTATATATACAGTAATGTGATTGAGGTTACAGGTTTGCTGTACTGAGTGTTCCAGTGGAACAGCTGCATGAGAAATGCACATATTTTACAGGTAAAGGAATAATGGAATGAAACTGTTTACTGTCCAGCAGTGACATGGAATGAAGTTAAAAGAGATCACACTACATACAGTTACATGTTAATAGAAATGTCCTAACTATAACAATTCACAATCCCAAGCAGGAAAGGGGATGTATAAACATCTCGGGTTAAGTGTACAGTGTGAAATGGACCCCAGCATTGGTAACTGGTATCTGCATGAAATTTATGATGCCAAATGATGACTATTTCTAATGGTGTTCCTATACCCTGCAGATCATTGATCAACTTCTAAGTACAACACAGCCTACACTAGAAGACATTTTTAATGAACAACTTTGCTTGGAACGCAAGGTGTACATAATTAGGTTCATCATGCATTGCTCACCCCATTACATTAATCTGTAGATACTTTCTGGTAACTCATCTATACTGATAACTACCTGATAAGTTAACACTGTTTTTGTCTGTCTCACAGAATGATATCAAAGTACATCAAAAGCAGTCAAGTGAGCCACTGTGCCAGAGGCAACGGAGACAAATGTGGTTCAAGAACCAATGGAAGACTGTGCTGTGACCAATGAACATGTGGAGGTAAACAGGGAGCAAGACATACAATACGGACTGGTGGCATTGCATTTTTATATACTAGATCAGGTTATGGATGGCTGAGGTAGTAATTACAGTTTAAAAGGAAATATGTACCATAGTAATGCTGGAATCATGAAATGAGTGGTCAAGTGGAAGTAATAACATCATTGATGAAAATGCATCTCCTGTTATGCTTTGTCAAGGCAGTGTTACAAAAGATTTCAGGAGATGTAAGTACTTTGCACTTCTTCGGAGACTGTTGGGCAGTAAAAGAGTATGTTCTATCCAAGTTGTAAAATGGATGGTGATGTAACTGTAGGTGACAATGAAATACCATATACAAATTTCAGTATGTAAGTATTACTACATTTTCATCAGCAAACAACATAGCAGTAATGTGTCTGGTTGATAGTAGGCTCAGCTATATGGACAGTTATGGTATTAGTCAGTAATGGGTAATGGTGACCGAATAGTATATGGCATGACAGTAAATCTATCTCTAAAATAACTTAATGTAAATTAAATGAGAAAGCATGACAGTCATAACAAAACAAATGTGAAGTGTGGAGCACAGTAGGAATGAAATTGAGGAGGATTGGTACATGCCTTGTTGTGCAGGGGAGAATACAAGTTATACATGGGGTAGTGTTATGGGCTGATTAAGGAGAAATGGAACCATCAGGGGAGGAGTATGTTCGCATCCACATGTGCTTTAGATTTTTTAAGGTGTTGAAACACAATACTGCAATGATCTTGGATTTATTAATTTCAATATTGCTATTCAAGGTACAAGTTCCAGAAAGGTAGTCAAAGGCATAGAGATCTACGCAGTGGAAATTCAGGATTGTAGTAGGAAATATGTAGTATGCCAAACCAGTTACCACAGAAAAAGGTTGCACTGTAGGTGTTCAAGCAGTTACCAGAAGTTAGTACACAACCGGGTAATATGATAGCTGCAGCAGTACAATTTCCAGAGGTGGCAGTGTCAACAGGGATGGACCACACATACTGCAAAAAGGCAAAGGTTGCTCAAATGGATAGGAGCGAGCAAGCATCAACAGAGGTTTACAGCTGTAGTGATGTGGGCACATGTAGCAACTGTGTTACAACATGTCTTCCAGAAGAGGATTACAGTGCCAGGGATGTGGGAACATGTAGCAACTGTGTTACAACATGTATTCCAGAAGAGGATTACAGTGCAGGGATGTAAGCACATGTAGCTCAAACACACATATGTCTCTTCAGATGAAGGCTTGCAGCACTCTGGTCAAGCAGGCTCCAGAAATCCTTCATGCAAGTATGCAGAGCGAATCCCCATTCTCACAGTGCATGAATGATATCAAAAAGGATCCGGACTGGTTCTATACTTCTTACAGTATGTTCACCTCTGAGATGGTAGACACCATGGAAGAAATGGATGAAGATGAACAGATGATAAGCGATCCAAAGTTTTGTATCTGAGTCTAGCCTAGATTCCTTGCTATTAAAATGACCTGTCCACAATGCCAAACACCAGCTGTTGAAGTGGAAAAGAAATCAAAGATGGGGTCATATGTGTCTGTGAAGGTATCCTGCATTAGTGGACATGAAGTTCTTCAGTGGCAAAGTCAGCCATTAAAAGCATCATTTTTTGTAATCTCGTTGGAGCTGAATGAGTAGGCTTCTTTAGAATAGTGACTAGAGGTTGGTGGTCAGTTTCAGTCTGAACAGCTCGACCATAAATGTAATCATGAAACTTGGAACATGCAAATACTATTGCCAAAAGTTCTTTCTCAACTTGAGCATACTTCATTTCAGCTTGGGTAAGTGTTCTAGATGTATAGGCTACTGGTCTGCCTAAGTATGGCTGCACCAATAACAAATTTTGAAGCATCACAGGAAAGAGTGACTGGTTTAGTCACATCATAGTATCTTAAGGTAGGTGGGGTGGGAATTCTCTTCTTAAGGTCTTCAAATACCTTCTGGTGCTGTTCTAACCATGACCATGCAACATTTTTGCCCATTATATTTCTTAAAGGTGCTGTCAACTCACTGAAGTCTGGTATAGACTTGCCTAATTAGTTGCCATGCCTAGGAAATGCTATAGAGCTTGAATATTGTCTGGTGCTGACATCTCAAGAATAGCTGCTTGCTTGGTCAAGTCTGGTCTCAAGCCAGTACTGGTAAATAAATCACCTACATATGTAACTTCTGGTAACCTGAATTTGCACTTCAGAAAATTGAGCTTCAAGTTTACTTCACATGCTCTGTCTAGAACTTTCTTTAGGTTTCTGTCTTGCTCTGCTTCATCATTGCCTCCAACCAATAAATCATCTACTATTATGGCACAAGGATACCCAAAACAATTTGCTCCATTACACGCTGGAAGACTTCACTTGCAGAATTTATTCCAAATGGCATCCTTAGGAATCTGTATCTGCCAAACGGAGTACCAAAAGTGATTAGTAATGAGGATTTGCGATCAAGCATCACTTGTCAAAATGAACGTTTTGCATCCAAGACAGAAAAAAAACAGTGGCTTTCGGTATTATGGCTGAAACCTCTAAGGTTCATAGGTTCATACTAGGCTATCTGCCCTAGGGCATTTATAAGCCTAGCCCAGAGTTTTGTGGCTTTCGCCACCCCTTTAGTTTGAAGGATACTATGCCCATTATTTTGCTGTGCCTCTGTCAAGCAGTGACACCGAGGTTATCCCTGGGGTATACCTGCAATCTCCCATCCATTGGTCAAGATTTCTCTTGAACAAGGCCAGTGAGGTGCTCTGCCTCACATGTACTGGGATTTTGTTCCACAGCATAGGGAGTCTCTGAGTGATGAATCTGTCCCTCCAGCACGTCCTATTAATAGCTGTGTTGAGGTTTAAGTCTCCTGCCCTTGTAGTTCTGATGGATTTAGATTTTCTGAGGTGAAGCATGTTCATTAATTCCGGGTTGGACATGGCCTTGTATGTCAAGCACAGGTCACCTCTGAGCAGACGGTAAGCGACTGAATAGAGCTGGAGTTCCTTCAGTCGGGCAGCATAATCAGCAGATGTTTACATGCAGGCCAGATAAATTATTTCCACATTATAAATGTGTCACATCTTTCAGATGCAATCGCCGTACGTCTTCCTTACTCACGAGCAATACATTTTATGAAATATGTCAGTTGCTATGGTAGTGACAGTTATATGTCCTCTGAATTTCTCAACTTAAGAGATGTTGACACCACCACTGGCAACAACCAACGGCAAACATGGGTTCATTATAAGTCCAAATGTAACTGAAAGGCTGACAGCAACAGCTATAATCATAGGTGCAACCATTGTGTTATTAACTGCGCTCTCAATTTGTTTTCATATTCATGACACCTATAATACCAAGTGCATGCACTTCCTGCTGTGCAACCAAATTCTACTGGCAATAAGCACATGGTGCTAACAGCGTTACCTGCTGTTTCTGTACTGATCATGTAAGTCTGTTTATGTGGCAGTTGCTTGTAGGATGATAAACCATAACACACTGTATCTACTTAAGAAGTAGACCTCACTGGCACTGCACTGACTGCAGCCCTATGTCACGGCAGTCCATCTCCAAGAATGGATCATCTACACTGTTAAGAATACAGGTATCACAGTGTAATATCAGAACAGACATGCACACCATAAGTTCACGTACCAATCACCATTATGTAGCTGCACACCACACAAATTAGATAACTCTACATCTCCTAGGGAAATCAGGTGGGGTTAAATAGTACTTATCCAGTGTAGATCAGAGTGTTATGTGCTGTATCTTTAAGAAGCTTCACTTGCAAATATAAATACCATGCAAGTGCTATTTCCAATGCCATTTTGAGAGTGCAGCCAGAGAGTGAGCATGTATGATTGCAGTAGTTAGTTTGTATATAAGTTACTTAAGTTAAAGTCAGTAAAGTTCTATCATGATGTGTTGGCATATAATAAAGCTGCTTGAACAGACCCCATGAAGACTCTTCTATTGTGTCCAAAGTAGAAGAGTAACATGGTGTTGGAACTGGGATCACAGAGAATAATATTCGGAGCCATGAGGTGCAGAGATAACAGTGAAGGTAAATTGAGAAAAATGAGCACAAACAAGAGCCAGAAAAGAATCAAACGTAATGAGGATTTGTACAAACTGCTTATTTTATAAGGAAACAGCCAAAAGTGCAATACGTGCCCATAATACAGTACTCATCCAAAACAGAAGCACATATCAAACAGAGGTACAACAGGAGAATATTTTATTGCACAAAAAGAATTAAGCACTTTCGTCCCTCTGTACAGGGGACTTAATCAGAATCTCTGTCCAAAGGGACGAATGCACTTAATTCTTTTTGTGCAATAAAAATCTTCTGTTATACCTCCGTTTGGTATGTGCTTCTGTTTAGTTTATTTTATACAAAAGATAAAATGGAGCATTACACGGGCACAAACCTCATTATTAAATAAGCAGGAGGCATGAAAGGTTTATTAATTAAGGGAATATTTAAAATTAAGATATTTGACAAAATGATTATCAGAAAAGCAAAACAAGTATGTTTAAGGCAAAATGGGCATGTTTAGAGTAAAACGACCACAAGAACAGTACAATGGGCATGAAAAGAGATTAAACAAGCAAAACAAATATAAGAAGGGCAAAAAAGGGCACATTGTGCATAAATAAAGCAAGGCAACTGCATGTTCTTTGGCAAAGTGCTGTGTTTTGGCATAACTATGGCTTTGTATTGTATCAAGGGCATAACTAGAGTTATTCAAAGTATCTCAAAGTGTGTAAAAGTGCTTACAGTGCACCAGCAGTATATGAGGGAGAAGGTGAAAATTGTCATATTATTGTACAGTCTGAATCAAGGGAAGACCCAGAGTGTTTGAAGCGCAAGTTCAGAGAAATGTGTAACCCCCAGACAAATATTACATTAGAGAGACATTTGTTTTACATGAGAGATCAGAAACCAGGAGAAACCTTTGGAGCTTCTATAACTGACCTGAGAAACTAATATTCATTCTGGTTTGCAAACGCTTTGAGCATTAAGTAAATTCAAAAAGGCATTGGTATTGTCACGCTTTGACCTTTCAAATAATTGCTTTGCACTCTGCATTGAACATTCAACTAGCCCATTTGACTGTGGATATTCAGAACTGCTAGTAACATGTACAAAGTCCCATTCTCTTGTGAATTCCTGAAATAGCTGACTAGTAAATTGAGGACTGTTATCAGAAATAACTTTGTGTGGACTACCATGGACTGAGAAATGACGTTTCAACTTAGTAATAACAGTAGTGGATGTTAGATTAGGTAGTAAGTCAATCTCAAACCAGTTCAAATAAGAGTCTACCAGTACTAAGTAGTGTTGATTGTCCTGTTCGAAGATATCAGTAGCTACTGTTGATCAAGGTAGTTCAGGAACTTGTCTTAGCTGAAGTGGTTCTCTTTGCAAATGCAGTCTAGTACTATTGCATAATGAACAAGAAAGTACTTTATCAATGTCTTTCAGTAATGACGGCCAAAATACTAACTCTCTCACTCTTCTCTTAGTGGATGCAGAATCTGGGTGACCACAATGCAAATCTGGATATACTCTTGTTGTATGGAAGCAGGAACAAAAATTTTAGGACCTTTGAAAATAATGCCATCTTCCATCAACACTTCAGCTCTGTAAGGAAAATAGGTTTGTACTTCAGGTGGTATACTACATTGCTTTGATGGCCATCCAACGTTAGTGCAGTGATTGAGCTTTTGTATCAGTCTTTCTGTGATTTCTCAACTCATCAAGTCTAGTGGTAGAAAAATTACACACTGCCATCACATCAAAGTCAAAATTCTCTGTGTCAAGCTGTTCTGTCATATTTCTGGATAATGTATCAGACAGCTAGAGTAGTTTGCCTTTCGTATAGACCATTTTGAAGGTGTACTTTTTGCAATTTGAGCATCATTCTTTGTAATCTCGTTGGAGCTGAATGAGTAGGCTTCTTTAGAATAGTGACTAGAGGTTGGTGGTCAGTTTCAGTCTGAACAGCTCGACCATAAATGTAATCATGAAACTTGGAACATGCAAATACTATTGCCAAAAGTTCTTTCTCAACTTGAGCATACTGCATTTCAGCTTGGGTAAGTGTTCTAGATATATAGGCTACTGGTCTGCCTAAGTATGGCTGCACCTAGACCAAATTTTGAAGCATTTCAGGAAAGAGTGACTGGTTTGTTCACATCATAGTATTTTAATATAGGTGGGTGGCAGTTTTCTGCTTGAGGTGTTCAAATGCCTTCTGGTGGTGTTCTAACCATGACCGTACACCATTTTTGCATACCAGCTCTCTTAAAGGTACTGTCAACTTAGTGAAGTCTGGTATAAATTTGCCTAAATAGTTGACCATGCCTAGGAAATGCCATAGAGCTTGAATATTGTCTAGTGCTGACATCTCAAGGATAGCTGCTTGCTTCATCAGATCTGGTCTCAAACCAGTACTGATAAATAAATGACCTACATATGTAACTTCTGGAAGTCTGAATTTGCACTTCAGAGGACTAAGCTTCAAGTTTACTTCATGTGCTCTGTCTAGAACTCTCTTTAGGTTTCTGTCATGCTCTGTTTCACCATTGCCTCCAACCAATAAATCATCTACTATTATGGCACAAGAATAACATGAAAAAATTTGCTCCATTGCATGTTGGAAGACTTCACTTGCAGAATTTATTCCAAATGGCATCCTTAGGAATCTGTATCTGCCAAACGGAGTACCAAAAGCGGTTAGTAATGGGGATTTGCAATCAAGCATCACTTCCCAAAATAAACGTTTTGCATCCAAGACAGAAAAAAAACAGTGGCATTCGGTATTATGGCTGAAACCTCTAAGACTGTGCGTGTTGGATGATATGGTCTCTTCAATGGTTTGCCCAAACCCGCCCAATTTATATTCTGTAATTGGGGGCCCTTTCTGAGTCTAAAAGAAATCCTTCTTTTGGGTTTCTGTAACGGACAAAATAAATTTTTAAAAATTTTTCCAAATAAGTAACAAAACCGCTGTAAATCCCGGTTGATAGAGGCCTGGGTCTATTTTCTGGAATTTGTCATTTTTAAAAATTAGCTATTGGAAAAGGTTGAAAATTGGGAAACAAGGAAAAATCCACAAGCTTAAAGACATGGTAAAGGAAGTTATTCTCAAACCTTTGGCTAATGGTTTTGGGAACAACTAATCCAAATGTAAATTTCAAAATGAAGAAATTAAAATTAAAGGCCTCATAAATTTTCTTCATTAAGAACTTTAAAATTTTTTTCTTTTAAGTAAAAGTTTTTCAAAGGTTTGAAAAATTCCTTTTTCCCAGGTTTTTTTTTAACCGGGGATTTCCATTCCAATTAAAAACTTTTTCTAATAGCAAAATTTTTACAATTGGAAACCCATTTTAACCGAAGTAGACCCGGGTCACTGACAATTCCCCGGATTTCTTTACAGCGAAAAAAGTTTATTTTTTTGGAAAAATTAAAAGGTGTAATTTGTCCAGTTACAGAACCAACTGAATGGGTGTCGTCTATGGTAGTAGCTCACAAGAAAGGCTCAGACAAAATCAGAATATGAATTGACCCAAGAGATTTGAACAAAGCATTGAAGAGACCATATCATCCAATGCACACAGTCTTAGCCTACCACCCTAGAACACAAAAAAGGAAAAAAACTAAGGGTAATGCTGCTCAATGCCAGAAGTCTCAACCTCAAGAGGCACGCACTCGAAGCCCTTCTCAGTATGGAGAACATCGATGTCTGTGCCGTGACTGAAACCTGGTTCAAGGCTCCTGAGAGCACCCCGGCACTATCTGGTTTTACCTCATATCACGCGTTCTGGCCCAAAATCCAGACAACACCAAGAAAGGAGGGGGGGTGTCCATATTCATCAAGGACACCCTCACCTCAAGGTTGGTGGCAACGCACGATGCATCGGAAACCATCCAGGTACAGTTAACCGTAGGCAAGACTGCACTGCAGTTTGTAGCCTGCTACAGGCCACCCTCTCAAACTCAGGAACCTCACACAGCTTTCCTCAAAACATTGGAGGGGATAAATATATCTCCAAACACCATCATACTGGGTGATTTCAACTATCCAAATATAGACTGGGATCACTACTCAAGCCCCAACACTCTAGCCCAAAGGTTCCTAGAGTTCATAAACTCAAATGCCATGGAACAACTAGTCACCATCCCCACAAGAGGAGAAAACATACTAGATCTCATCATCACAAACATGGGGTCACAATGTTCAACACCAGAAGTATACCCATCATTGGTGAGATCAGATCATAAACTAATCTCACTGGAAGTCCACATCCTGCCCCCACCCCAGATAAAAAAGACCACAGTGAAGAACTTCTCAAAGCCGAGCCTAATTTCACACTCCTAAAGACTGGTGTGGTCTCTTTCAAGGCCCCGAGCCAGCGGAAACCATTACTCAAACCGCTGAATCACTTACAAATGCCTTCTACCAGCACCTCCAGGACTGCATGGACCAGGCAATCCCAAACAAAACAAAGACTCTTTGTACCAAAGGCAAGCATCCAGTCTGGTGGACCCCAGCCATAAACAAGCTTTACAACAAAAGGAAGAAGCTACTACAAGATAGAGCAAAATCCGTAAAAGGGAAGACACCCCTGATCATTATAAGTAAAAAACTGAGATCTCTCATAAAAGCATCCAAGGCAAATTTTGAGAGAAAAATCGCTAAGGACTCAAAAGACAATCATAAAGCCTTTTTTAGCTATGTTAGAAACCTGGGAGGAAACTCCCAGATATGCTCAGAATTAGTTCAAAATGACGTAAAAATCACTGAACCTACAGACATTGCCAACATACTGGCTGACAGGTTCGGTGCAAATACCCCCCCCAAAAGGAGAGATATCTATACCAGAGGATTGTAGTCCCCCAAACATCTCAAATGCTCAGGTGAGAACTGCTCTCTCCAAGGCGAAAAACACAGCATCCATGGGACCAGATGGTGTCCCCGGTTGTGTGCTCCACAAACTCAATAAGGAATTAAACCCGCAGCTAGGGCAGCTGTTTAATCTTAGCCTCACCTCAGGATACGTACCCAAGGAGTGGTGTACGGCAACAGTGGTCCCACTTCATAAAGGAGGTGCCTCCACCGATCCCGGAAACTACCGTCCCATCAGCTTGACAAGCCTGGTCTGCAAAGCTATGGAGAGGATCATAATGGAATTCATAAATAAAGACATAGGGGACTTGCAGACTTTGGATCCAACCCAGTTTGGCTTTGTCAAGGGCAGATCATGCCTTTTAAACTTGGTTGACTTCTTCGAAACAGTCACCAAGGCCATTGACGAGGGCAAGGCAGTCCACACAGCCTACCTTGACCTGGCTAAGGCTTTCGACACAATACCCCACTCGGGTATCATTGAAAAACTCACCAGCTTAAATGTAAACCCATACGTCACTAGATGGGTTGCAAACTGGTTAAGTGACAGAACCCACAGGGTCAGAGTTGCTGGCACCATGTCAGACTCCAAGCCTGTCACAAGTGGTGTCCCACAGGGCTCAGTCCTGGGCCCACTTTTGTTTGGCATCTACTTTTCAGAAGTACAAGCAAACACAGGAGGATTATGGCTGACAAAGTTTGCAGATGACTGCAAACTGGGCACCATAGTTGAAAACCCATCTGACACAGACATCCTTCAGAAGGGTCTCATAGAAATGGATAACTGGTGCCAGAACCATGGCCTAAAGTTAAACGCCAAAAAATGCATAGTCATACCCTTCGGGAAAAACAAGGTTACCCCTAGTTACCATATAGGTGGCAATCCACTAAGCACAGAAGAGGTTATCAGGGATCTGGGGACCCAGGTTGACAGTAACCTTTCATTTGACACTCACGTTGCCAAAGTAGTTAGGAAGACCTTCTACATTGCCCACCTGATCATGAAGGGATTCACATCTAGATCAAGGGAGGTCATCGTTCCCCTGTACTCATCACTCATCAGACCAATGATTGAGTACAATGCCCCATTCGGAATGTATCTGACCTGACACCTGCAGCAATTGGAAAGGCCCCAAAAGTTCCTCACCAAAAGGATAAAGGGTCTCAAAAATATGTCTTATCAGGGGCGGCTCGTGGCATAGGGCTGCCGGACTGCAGCCCCCTCAAAAATAAAAGAAGAAAGAAAAAGAAATGAAAAATAAAAAAAATTATTTTTTTAAAATTCACGGACTTCGCGCATAGACCGAGTCCCGACTTGTCGGTCTATGCGCATGCTCAAGGCAGTCCGGCCGTCCCCATAGGGGGACACAAGGAGATGTCTGTGCACTTTTACAGTGCACAGACCCGCCAGGATTATGGGTCGCGTCCAGACTGCAAGAGGAGCAGCAGGGACTCAGGACAGAGCCTTAGGGATCTCATCGGCGTCGGGAAGGATGTATGTATGTTAACTGGATGTATTCAGGTAAGGTGCCTTTTAATTTACAATGTTTATTTTTATGGAGTTTGTGCTTTTTAATTTACAATGTTTATTTGTGTGTGTATGGTGCTTGTGCTTTACTGGAGTTTGTGTATGGTGCTTGTGCTTTACTGGAGTGTGTGTGTGTGTGTGTAAATGCCCCAGGTGCTTATGGTGGTGTGGTAGGGAATGCCTCAGGCTAGAACCCTGTACCCTGTATGCAGGTGTTAAAGACTTGAGTTCCCTACCCACCACCATTTGTAAAAAAATTTCAGATTTTTGCCTCATATTCGATCTGATCTGTTCCTCATAATATCTGTGGTTTGTAAATGTTGCAATGCTTGATATTTGATGGTGTAGTAGTAGCATTGTTGCCTCACAGGTGCAGGTTCTTGGGTTTGATTCTTGGCTGGGGTTCCTTCTTTGTGGGGTCTGTATCTTCTCCCTGTGTTTGTGTGGGTTTGCTTTGTGTCCTCCCATGTTACAAAGACATGTCTGCATTATTTCTTCCTGGGCCTCTGCTGAAAATTGTTTATTTGTTCCAAGTCAGACTGTCCTGATTAAAAATGTTAAATAAAATTGACAGGCATTTGAATTTCAGACTTAAGGGTTTCTGAATGTTTAATTCCTTGCGTATTTGATGGTGCAGTGGTAGTATTGTTGCCTCACAGCTATAGGTTTTCTGGTTTGATTCTTGGTTGGGGTGGCTTCTGTGTGGAGTCTGCATCTCCTCCATGTGTTTGTGTGGATTTGCTCTGGTGCCCTGCCATTTTACAAAGACGTGTCTGCAGTTTTAATCCCTGCTGAAAATTGGTTTTGTTCTGTCCGCAGTAAAATTGACAGGCATTTGAATTTCAGACTTCAGGTTTCTGAATGTTTAATTCCTTGCATAATTGATGGTGCGGTGGTAGTATTGTTGCCTCACAGCTATAGGTTTTCTGGTTTGATTCTTGGTTGGGGTGGCTTCTGTCTGCATCTCCTCCCTGTATTTGTGTGGAGTTGCTCTGGTGCCCTGCCATTTTACAAAGACGTGTCTGCAGTATTAATCCCTGCATCTCTGCTGAAAATTGTTTTTGTTCTGTCCGCAGTAAAATTGACAGGCATTTGAATTTCAGACTTCAGGTTTCTGAATGTTTAATTCCTTGCATAATTGATGGTGTGGTGGTAGTATTGTTGCCTCACAGCTATAGGTTTTCTGGTTTGATTCTTGGTTGGGGTGGCTTCTGTGTGGAGTGTGCATCTCCTGCCTGTGTTTGTGTGGATTTGCTCTGGTGCCCTGCCATTTTACAAAGATGTGTCTGCAGTTTTAATCCCTCGTCTCTGCTGAAAATTGTTTTGTTCTGTCCAAGAGTAAAATTGACGGCATTTGAATTTCCAACTTCATGTTCTTCAGAATACATAGTAGCACAACCTTTTTTTTTTTAGCAATTTTGAAGTTTATAAGATGAATATTTTAAATTTGTCCCTATTTTTGGGACTGTATTCCCCATTATTGGCTTCGTCAGGTTTTTGTGCTGAGGTTGACAGCTATGGCAAGAACTGAATTCACTGAATATGTTTGAGGGCTGTATTCCTCATTACTGGGTTTGTCCAGGTGTTTTGTACTAAGAGGTTGACAGCTATGGTGAGAACTGAATTCACTAAATGATAGCCATTTAAGTTTCAGTCTTCCTCTTTTTACAAAGCAGCTGATGTGGTAGTGGTATGTTACTCTGACTGTTTTTTGCTCAGGGACCTTGGCAGTAAAATATATGGTGGCAACACAACATTTTATTCTAGCAACTTTCCAAGATTTTACAAGCAATGTTTAATGTGTCCCTGTTTTTGGGCTTTTGAGCCCCACCCAATACTTTTTGCCTTTTTCCAGTTTTGTTGAGCTGAAGTTGAGATGCAGTTGAGTATTGAGTAGATTTTACAAGGAACTGAGAGCTGCAGGGGAATAGAAGTTTAGTGCTTTGCCAAGTTAATACTATAGCACAACAGGCTGTATACTTGCTTTTGATGCAGAAGGTTGTGGGTTCTACTCCCACAAGGGGTAGATGCTGCCGTACTGAGAATGTTCTCCTTGGTGAAGATACTAACTATGAGTTCGTTATCAGTTTGCCATCCATTTCCTTTGCAATATTATTACTAGCTTATCATTTTTTAATGTAATATAGACAATTTATTCCAAGGGCAACAGACACTTTATTTTCGATGAAACCATGAAATATAAAGGTGATTGCTAGCAGCAACCACTTCATTAGTTACAGATTTCTTTAATGTGGAATTATTTAGATGACTGACTTCAGAGATTGTGCATATTTACTGATAATGGACTGTAGAATTGTGCATATTTACTGATAAAGGTGGACTGTAGAATTGTGCATATTTACTGATAATGGTGGACTGTGGAATTGTGCATATTTGCTGATAATGGTGGACTGTGGAATTGTGCATATTTACTAATAATGGTGGACTGTGGAATTGTGTATATTTACTAATAATGGTGGACTGTGGAAGTCTGAGTAGACTTTTTTATGATAAATGTTCTCAACTGGGCAGTTTTGCCATTATGGGTGCATATGGTTTGTTTCATTGCTTACTGGAAAAAATGTTTAAAACATCCTGTAACAAGTGTACTGTATTGTACAAGGAATATAATTTTAGTACAATGAGGAAGGTGTATCAAAGAGCACATGTATGTTTCATATGCAAGGAGCCTATGATTCAAAACAGCCCAAAATTAATCTTTATCTGCCACTGGCAAAATGTATTTTCTTTGAATGTGGGTTTCAATGCTGTTTCAATGAATGTGAGTTTCAAGGGCAGAGAAGTTTTAATGCTAAGTTTTCATTGTGAGACTGCATTGCTTTGTTTAACAGATGACTTAGTGTTTGTGCTGTAAAATACAAAATAAAACTTTCAAATGAAGTCCAACTCATCATAGAAGTAAAGCAGTATGCACATTAGTGTTTATGGTAAATGGAGTGAAATAGCCAAGTATAATGGTTCATTGGAATGGCTGCAGAGGCTCCATTCAACCATTGTTTTGTCAGGGGGGGAAGGGCAGCAAACTCAGACAGGCCCAGCTGAACTATACCTACCAACTGTCCAGATTTTCAAAGAATGAATAGATTTTTGCTTCTTATTTTTGGTTTGTTCATAAAATTTGTAGTTTTAATTCCTAAATGATTTGCCAGAAGTCAAAGTTTCAGACTTCATAACCTTCAGAAAAATGCATGTTAAAGTAAGAGCTGTTGTATCAACTGTCTCAATTTATACAAGAGCAATTTTTAGTACTGTTTATATGTGCCCCCAATATATTTGGCCTTGTTCTGATTTACTGCATTAACAGGTTGAGAGGTACATGCAAATAAATTGCTTTATAGAATTAGGCATAGCCAACCTCTCAACTGTCCCCAATTTTTGGCTCAAAATGTTGCTCTTCCCCTAATAATCCCTCCGTAAAATAGCAATTTTGGAAGAAAACATGGAGGGTTTACAATTAAGAAATAACTGTAATAATCAAAGTTATAGATTACTTGAAATGCATGTAGATTCTTTTTATATTTTGTCAGCTGCTCAAGGTAGCAGTACTAATATTAAAGTGTCCCTTCTTTGACAGGTAGCAGCTGTATTGTGTGTCTATTTTATATTTTTGCATCATGTTTTTGTCCATTTTTCATAAAATTGTGTTTTTGGCAAATTAGTGACATCACTAAAGACTGAAGTTAGAAAATGACAGACATTTGAGTTTCAGATTTTATACCCTTCAGAAAATTCATACTAATGCAAGACCTATTCTATTATCTTTCTAAGTTTATTAGAGCAATATTTAAAATTGTCCTTATTGTTGGGCCTTTGTCCCACTTCTGTGTATGGCTTTGTCCAGATTTCTTGCTCTTGAGGTTGAGAGGTATGACAAATGTGTCAGGGCCATCACAGTCAGCCAGTGAGATTTCAAATTGTGACATGCTTGTTGCACCCCACTCCCCATGTAGTGACTCTGGATGTGTCCAAGCAAGGCAAGGAGTAGTTGTATCTACCTTGGATAGGGAGGACACACTGCATAAGTACTACAGTGGCTTTTCATCTGTCCTTGATTTTGCAGAATGGTCTGGTTTCTGTCATATTTTTGTACTGTTGATTTATGCTTATTACTCAAAGTGCCTGTTGCTCTGTGTTTTTAAGTAGCAATGCTTTAATGACCATAAGGTAAGCTTGTCTGAGATCGTAAGATGCAAGTAAGCTTTAATAAGCATACTGTTAAAGAATTGCCAACATTGAAAGCCTTTCTGTTGTTGCCATGCAGAGAATACTTGACTAAATAATGTATAAGCCTTGGGTATTAAAGGACAGGATTCCATTATTTTAAAAGCTCATTACACTTGTTGGAGACTTCCAGTCATCTCTACAGACTTTACCCGTAAACTAAACAGAATGTCAATCATGTGTGGTCCATAACCTGTACAGTAATCCTTTAAGCAATGTATCTTCAGCTTGTTTCTTGTTTGCTTTTCATTTTTTACTTTTATCATGTTTTCCCATGAAACAAGTTGTCAGGCAGCAGGTCTTTTTGGATAAGAAACATTTTTACAAGTGGGGGCATCACATAGATTTCTACTTTCAGCATGTTACTTGGTACTTTAATAAAGCTGAATATATTATAATTAGGACTGCAGTGCAAGGAGAAGTGGTTTGAGTTGAGTGCTTCTGGTTTTTCTTATACTTGATTTTGACTGGCATTCCAGTAATGTATTTAAAAGTAATTTATTTTTTCATGCCTCACAACCTTTTGTTTCCATCTAGATATTAAGTAAGCTGTCATGCAGCCAATGCATTGAAATATTTTTATTCTTCTACACTTATTTTTGTCTTGATTGGACTTTCATAATGATGGTTTGCCACCCAGGGCAGCGTATTTAATTAAAGTTAGTTTTTTGTGGTTTTGTGCATAGCTCCTCCCCTTTCTGGTTGACCACACCCCCTTGACCCCACCCATTCAGCTGTCTCCTGCAGCCCCCCTGTGATTTGAAGTCACCAGCCGCCACTGTGATATTGTACATGGTAATGATTGCAAAGTCATGATTTGACAATTGTACGCCATCACTGAAGTGCAAAACATGATTTTTGCAGTTGCTGGTATGGCATTGATGTTACAGCAGCCTTGCATGTGCATTCACATTTCTGGGTTACATTGTATTGCTGCTGAGTATGATTTCTGTACTGTCATGTAAAAGAATTGATTGAGATGGTGCTACACTGGAATTAACTGGAAACAACTGAAATGAGACTGGAATGAAAGTCTTTATCTGTTAATTACCCAAACTTGTGCTGAACAGGTGCCAGTCTCTCCTTTATGGGCCAAGTTTTGTATACTTTTCAGATTGAATTCTCCAAACACTGTAGCACATTTAATAAGGCTTTATTAGATGCTCACAATATCTGAGTACTGTCTTCAAACAGTGCTGGTAAACTATAACAGTCTGTAGAAAAGCTGGGATGCTGGTTAGTAATAACAGTGCTGCTAAATATATCCAAAGTTTCTGCACATATATTCTGATTGTCCTGAATAATGTAAACTGTAACAGTCTTTATCTGACCTGTCTTTCTGTACTCAGCATGAGTGTTTGTATTGTAGCCTCCTTTCTGAAATGCTGGATATTTAATCTTTTCTGTATGACAGGCTGAACTAATTGACTTCCCAAACTGTATCTGAAGTATATTTTAATAATACCAAAATCCTGTAATGCTTTACACACCTCCTTAGCCTTGGTTCTCAGGCCTTGTCTTGCAGTCTTTCAGGGGCCTAGCTGTCCCATTAGCTAACATTTCCTTGATTCTTCCCTTGAGAAAGAGAACAGAAAAAGGACAGTCTGTAACCTTCCCTTGGGAACTGTTATCCCTCATGCTTGACCAGCAAGGTTATTCTTTCCTTCTGCTTAACTGTCTTACATATTTTACCTTTTAGTCTGCATAATGCCTAATACTGCGGTGGTGGTGCTGCGGTAGCATTGTTGTCTCACAGTAAGACATTGTCCTGTTCGATTCTCAGCTAGAGTGTCTTCTGTGCGGAGACATGTGTGAATGGGCGTACCTTCATTGAAGGTTATGTGTCAGGGCCGGCAACTTGGCAAGTAAAAATCTACTGCCAATCATTAGCGGACCGGAGTTCCGCTGTGGCGACCTCTAACCGGGAAAAGCCGAAAGACACAACAGTCTGTATAATGCCTAATAACTACTTTAAAATGGATTTTGATTCTGCATTCCTTGTGATACATTAATACCATAGTTCCAGAGTTAATATGGACCATATGAATGGGCAGGACAATTCATGTACATTTTGAAAACCTTTTTTTTTCAAATTTAAGTACAAGTTGTGTCATTTATTCTGAAAAAAAGTCATCATCACATTGTATACACTGGCTGACCACCATTCTATTTGTACCTATTTGTTTCAACTTTGGGTCCTAAAATGAATAATACAGATATGCATCACTTCATCTACACAGGGTCCTTCATCGCTGGCGTGTACAATTGCATTACATTTGTGCTAACACTGCCATACATGTTAAAGAGATGAAAAAAGTTGACTCTCACATTGCTGAGACATACAGTAATGTTAACATGGGTCACTGTGCAAGCATCTGTGTCAGCACTTCTTACATTTCTGTCTGGAATCTCACCGTGGAAGTTGTTAATGGTGAGTGCCCATGCCAACATCCATTTACATGAATTTTGGACTTTGTCCATGCACGTGAATATTATTGCCATTGCTGCACAAGGGAGAATAGTGACCATCTAAGTAAGAAGTCTGAAGTTGTGACATGTGAAAGACTTTAATGTCAGTTTGATTTCTGTATGCAGGTTGAATGTAGCTATTATTTTGGCCTTGTACCAGTAGACGGAGTACTACACATGTAAACTGTCAAAATAACTTTAAACATGTATTTCTCTTAAGTTACTATCAGAAGATTCATGACAAAGGAGCTTATTTTGCATGTTTGCATTTCTCTGTGACATGGTGTTGCTGCTATGTTTGATTTGTGTACTGTCATGTCAGTTTTAATCGACATATGTACTGTGCTGTGCTGTCATACTGATACGTCACTAATACCATTGTTCATGAGTGGAAGAGTAGCACATAAATGGAGGAGTTGATTGTTGATAAAGAGGTTTGTAAATGCTTTGTAAATTGGTTAGAAATGGTCTCAGTTACTGTGGAAATTTAATTTATACTCATATCAATCCCACTTTATACACTCGGTGGTTGATATTTATGTTAGACATACTTGTATGAAATATTTCTCAGATTTTTGTCACAACATGAAAAAAAGGTATGGATCAGTTCTTTATTCTGGGCCCTATACAGGGCCACATACAAATGAATTATATTGGTGTTGCCAAAGGAGCAGTTTAAAGTTTAACACCAGTTGGGTTGCTATTGTCATTGCTGAGTAGTATCAACACTGTTTGGATGCAGTGTACCAAGTCAATGCATTTCAGTATTGTCGCCGTGACCATACAAACATTTCCTTAAGTGAAACTGATGAAACAGTAGTACAATAACACAATACTGAGACACATTAGGGCAGTATATGTCAGTATGCAAGCTGCCCTTTTAGCATTTGCTTACATTCTATTTGTATTATCAGCATGTAGGTTGACATTGCTGAGCACTGTCAACACCTATTTGGAGGAAGTGGGAGACATTACTGGAACTGAATATCATTGCATTGACAATATAAATATTTCTAAAAAAGTTTGCAATAATGTGTGACAGTGTTTCAGTATCTAACCAAGAATGTAATGGTGACAAAACAAGAAAGATGTCAGTTTCAGTTTTGTAATTCAGAAAGGGCTTGTGTCCACTCTGAATGTAATCATACTTTTGACATTGTACAGGTATTTGAATATGTACTGATGACTTTTGAGACAAGTGAACTTTCCAAATTATGTTTACTTAGTATGCCATATGTGACGCCCCAACACTGGCCCAGTAATCAAGTAGCCTCAAACCTCACCACTGGCAACAGTGGGGAGCATACACACTGGGAGGATGACAAGTACACACATAGTAAAGTGCAATTTCCATTAAGGGCACACAGAGATCACAGTCAGTCTGGGGCTGGTTTCTCCCTCTTTCTCCAGATCCCCAGTAAGACTCCCCACTGGCACAGCTATAAAGTTGAGTCCTTAGCCAGGGTTCCAAGCCAAGTCATCCAACACTCTCTCTGTCCAACCATTGCTTCATGTCCCTGCCCAAGTAGTTGAAACACACACTCTTGGAGATTTGTTTTTTACAACACACACACACACACACACACACACACACACACACACACACACACACACACACACACACCTGGGAAATGCTGGCACAGGTTTACTAGCTATGCTCCCTTCTGCCCAGACTATAAGAAAGTTATCACTGCCACCAGAACCTCTTATCAGCTACTTTAAGGTCCTTAACAAAGGGTATCCAATCCTACTGTGTAATGTTGCTATTAATCCAAATGGTAGTCTGACCAAGAACAAGGCTATTAGAAGTGGCCTGCACAATGGTACCAAATAAATATGCAAGTACTCTCAGAGCTTAAATATGTCTCGCAAATATCAGTCACAAAGATAGGTTTAAATATATTTAACAATAAATAATAAAATAGCAAGAAAATTCTCAATAAAATCATCACAGTAACTTCAGTTCAAAATCACAGTAAATACTTAAAACAACATTGCATGACAGTCTCAAATAAATAAAGACAAATATCTAAAATACTCTTTACTATATTCCTAACTATATCTAAAATAATTACTATACCCTATAAACTTACTATTACAGCAAGGTAAGTGTGGTGAATGGATTTTCTAGCTGATGTTGTCAGGTCAAAGACAGATACAGAAATGCACACACTCTCTCTCTCTCAGAGAGCTCTTAAATTAATATCAAACATTACTGCTGGGATACTTGCAGCATGACATCACTTTTTGTCACCTGACTTCAGTTCCCAGGCTCAAAAAGAACCATTGCTATAAACTGCTAGCATTTAGCATCTCCTTGTGAAAATACATAGCCTTCAGATGCTTGCAACTGTTGGAAGACATAAAACAGTACAACACTTAAAAAACAATGCAGAAGGCTCCCTAGTTTTAGATATCCATACTACAGGGGGAAGGGCATACTTTCAATTTTACACTAACTGTGGAAACAGTACTTCAAAGGGGACTTAAAAGTTCAAAGTGTTAATATGTTTCAAGTAATGTAATTAGCAGGCTTCAGTTTAATGATAAGTTTAAAAATTGGACCGAGTGTAAATTACAGGCATGTATATACAAATGCAAAAACAATCTGTACAAGCAAGTGTATTCTGTACAGTATATAGTAAATGGTTTATCTATGTAAATAAAGTAACAAGTCAAAGCTTGACATTTGTGACATGTTTTTTTCTCAAAAAACAAGACTGCAATGCCTTTGCAATAAAATCCTCAAGCATTGTCAAATTACTGTATAAAACGTCACTGTATAGAGTCATATTCAGATTAATCCAGTTCTAATAGTAATGGTTGTCATCCTTGTGTTAACAATATTAAACTGTGTTAACTTACTGTATTAAAAAAAAAACTAAAGGTTTTGTTTCCCAATGTGTTTCTAGTTAATAGCAATATAACGACTAAAAAGTACATACTAATATAGACAGTCTTGGATTTAAAATAAAACAGAGGGAATGTACACAGTGATAGATATGTTTAAAAATGTATAAATGGATGTGCACATCTATTTGCTAGTTAGATGCATATATACATCTGTTGCTATAATATATGTAGAAATAATATAGTTAGTTAAATACATGTATTTCTGTCTGCTAGCAAACATATATTCCGATACAGCTTGAGCCAAGCTGAATGTTTAGTGTCTGGAACATGCTTCAAGGACTATAAATAAAAATGCAGCTGCGAGACAAGGCACGCAGGATTCAACACAGACATCTGCATTTCATTTGCATCATTCTGAACATGAAAACAGAGGGAATTACAATATTTCACAAATAAAACTTAGTTGGGAAAATGCTACACAAAATAGAACACAAGACAATTTCAGTTGTAAAAAGCATACAGCCTGTACCATTGGGATGATAACATTTAACACAAATATACCAGCATGGTTAGCTGAACAAGGTCAGGCATACATAAAAGTAGAGAAAGAATCAAAGACTGACATAAACATTTCAATAAACAGCTCTATCTCGATTAGATGCTGTACATTACCTTAAAAATGTAACAGTTCTAACAAGGGAAGACATCATGCAAAAAATATCACAGTGTGTAGACAGTAACACAAAAATAAGAATAAACTCAACGGGGGAAAAGGGCATAATTTCTACCAATACTCTCTTTGTATAAACAACACAGTAATACAAATAAGGGCCATGAGTTAAATACTTACCATATTGGGTAACAGGCCAGTACTTCATACAGATCAAATGGTAAAAATACCATCCACTTGTACTATAACTGGACAACAATACCGAAAAAAAAAAACAATATTGCACTTCAATATTACATTTCCAAGTTTTAAAGACACCAATTGCAGATTTAAAAGAGCTTGGTATAAAAACTAGTAAAATAAGATATCTCGCAGATTGTACATTAACAAGCACAAGGAAATCCTACTATTTAGTAAGTCATTACAAGTATCTTTAATAGACAGATTACAATTTAGTATAAATGCCTTCAAATTTCAAAATGTTTGTTAAAGTGGCACCACAGTTTGTATTTGTGGTTTCAAATAACCCAGAGTTAATAGTAAAAATAAAAAACAGAAGCTGACACTGTCCATAATTGGTGGGACATATTTACAAGATGGCCATCATCTAGGACCAAATTGCTAAATTGGTTAATACATCCTGTGTTGGTAGTTTTAGGGGTCATAATAATAATAATGACAGCTTGGAATTGTTTTATATGCTGCAGGTTACAAAGAGTTGCAATAATGCAACAAGTTATGATTGTAAATATGAGCAAAGTGGTAAATGCTGTAAATAGCAATGCTGATGAAACAAATGCAGTCTTTTCTTTAACTGAAGTTTAGTCCGTTCCTCCAAAAAAAAAATAATAAAAATAAGGGGACCTGAAAGAAAATATTATTTTGTCTCCATTTAAACTGTTATTAGCATGATTATTAGCTTGAATAAAAAGCTGCAAGAATGACATGAAATATAAAGGGTTAATTTAGAAATAGTATAAAATGCTGAAAAAATAAAAAGTAGTAAGCGTGCTGCCATAGCTTAGATTTTTGGCATCCATGTAAAGGAGTATGTTATTGAAAAACAGTCTATAAAAATAACTGCGCAGATGGCAGCTGGAAGGACATCAACAAAGTAAAGAGATGTAACATCAAGTTTCAGATAGTGCTGAAACACCACATTTCAGATAATGCAAGACTGAGTTTCCATGGATCATCAAACTACAAAGAACCAAGGACATGGGAACAATGGAAAACTGTTATACAAAAAAAGAACCGTTATACATCAGACTCTGAGAAAAAATATCAGACTTTTTGGTATAAATATGAGTGCTATAGTAAACAAGCTTTGGGTATTTGTCATAGACAGCTGACAACATCGGTCTTGCATGCTTGTAGATCTGAAAAGAAAATGTGAAAGTAAAGCGTATTAACTGAAACAGTTGTCTTTGTGTATTTATTGTACTTAATACAATACAGTAATGAGACTAGTTGTTTACAATAAATAGTTAAATGAACTGTGGTATGCATGCATGTAAATGCAAGTAACAGCAAGAAACAAACAGGAAGATGTCATAATTTTTCACACTGAAACTGAAAGATAACATCTCTTTTATGGTGCATTTATAAAACAGTTTAATTTGAACTATTTTACTGAAGTTTTGCAAGCTAACCTTATATGTGCCAGTTTCCACTGTTAAAACATATAATATTTACACAATTACAAGAGTTTATATACATTTTTGTTCTTTTCCAGTAGGGTACACTGTGGATACATCTTTAAGTTCAGTACTGTACAAACCATTTTCACACACACTTCTGTGCCAGCAGTTTGGTATACACATAACATACAGTTCTAATACATTTGTAATACCAGCATATGAATCATGTTGACATTTACACCTGACATACGATTATTTACAAAATTCCAGATAGCTAGGCTGGCAGTATTTTCTTCTGTCACACTTCTATATAAATCATATTAATATTCACAAATGACATAAAATTATTTACAAAATTCCAGTGAGCTGGGCTGGCAGTATTTCCTCTTGTGACACCATACATGTGAAAGGAGCTGAGCGTGCCTGTGGATATCTTTTGGGTGGTATTTCTGCTGTGTGTGATGTGTGTACTGCCATGTAATGTAATTTCTCCTGTGGTTATGTACTGTGATGTCAGTGTAACATGTTATTAGTACACTCTGTTCATGACCTGTAATGAGGGAGTGTTGCTTGTTGGTAAAGATGTTTTTGGAACAGGTTAAAAAAAAAAAGGTTCAGAAATTATGTTGATTACTGTGAAAGAAAATCTTAACTGTCTTGCTGCAGGCGATTACAGTGCAATATTTAAAGGGGTTGGCCATGGTAGCAATAAGTATGTAGACAATGGTAACTTTCATGTTCTTTGATGTACGTTTTGGCATGTTAGCAAGGGAATTGATTAAATTAGTTAAAATTGATGTTAAACTTGACAGCAACCAGGACAGTAGCATGTGTTGCTCAATGTAAGCTGAAAATGTTGAGCAGTACTTTCATTGTTGTTTTTTTCTGTTGCGGCTATTTCAGGTAAGTCTTGTCATGTGATTGGTCCATTATTATATATATATTTCAAAGGTTGTAATTTATTGCAGCTGCATTAATAAGAGATGTTGTAATGGTGAGGAATGGTGTTTGAGACCAGAAATTAGGTGTGTATAATGAATACATACATTTCTGTGTTGGTGCATTAACTCAGTGAAGTAGTAGTATCCTCAAAAATGGTTTAAATGTTCAATGATAAGTGAGCTTTTGTGAGAAAATTTGCTCCTAGCTCTGATGACAACATAGGGATAAAAGATATATTTAGGTGTGACTTTATATACGGAGGGATATGTTATGTACTCTGTGGAAAATGGCAGAACGGTTGAATATACTCGAAGTATTGGCTCTTGCCACAAACCTCATAAAAGAACACTGCCTTTATAATAATACAGTCTGGTGTGACCAACTGAGTTGCAAAGACACATTAGCAGTGAAATTAGTAGAGCTCAAATAGGTATTAAGCAACTTTTTTCCCTTTAAATGCTTGCAGTACTGAATGGTGGAGTGATGGAATACTGATTACTGTAGTTAAAGGTAAAGAAGGGGAAATGGATAATTACTGAAAATGATGGAAAAGGGATGCTTTGCAATAATGTTCCATTATGATCTGAAACATCCTGCACCACAGCTGTGGTTCTGGACAATTAAAACTTGCAGCAATTGCATTCTAACATGTACTGGGTGTACTTGCAACAAGCCTGTGGTGTAGTGTTGCACTAATTTTGCCAGTGTTAAAAAGGCAACTTGACCATTTGGTCACTGTTGTGCAATTTCTGTGGGTAATGTAAAATATAACAGTGCTGGTTGCGTGCTTGACCAACCTAAATTACTTGCTTGATTTATTATGTGAGATGAAATTCAACATAGTAATTCCTTCTTTACACAATTGTGGTGAAGAAGGTTTAGACAGTCATTAGTAAGTGGTAGTTAGCAAGTGGATTGTAGTCCAAATTAAAAGTACATCATGCAGCAGCAATAATGCTTTCTAAAAATGATCAACCAAGCAACAAATACATGATATGTTATGAAATGAAGCAACTAAGGTGTCATGTTTTGTATTAAACAGGATACAACATTTATACTTTGTCACATCTAATTTAACATTTAAATATGATGTCTCCTATTACTGTTACACTCTGAAACGTGATGACCAACACCTCCTTTTCTATATGCAGCATTAGTAGAAAATCTACACGGTAGTGCAGGCCTTACAAAGCTTTGGTTTGGTGCACTTCGAGCAGCAACTGTCCTCTGTATACTGTCAGAATCAAAAGGCAAGACATTAGCTTGGTATCACATGAGGCAGAGCAATATATTTGTTATTGACAGCTCAAGCAGCATGACCTGTAAGCAGACATGTAAAACTCTGTAATTCTATTGAACTGTTAACCAAGGGCAAACACTTTTGTTGTAATATTATCATAAGCAAAGAATGGAGAAATGAGACCTACCTTACATTATACAGTAACAGCACTACATAGCCAGTTAATTGCTGTCAGCTAGTCATTTGTTAATGTATGCACACATTTATGAAGTGTAGCCAAGAGCCATGAAGACCTACTTCTATTCTTTGTAGTTGCAGCATCTTAAGTGTGCTGAAAATGAACTCACATACTCACTGGGTTGCTGATGGGGGAAGAAACAGAGGCACTAGATTTCCATGAAGTAGAATTTTTTGCAAGTTTTGTATTAATGTAAATCTGATTGAAAAATAATGATAGAAGGAAATTATATACACATTTAACAGGGCTTCTGATTTAACAGGAAGACCCAACACGGGGAGTCATACAGTTTGCCAGGCAGTGCACCTCCATTTACTAAGGAGCATGGATTATATTTCAGAACAACAGGAAGGCAATGGTGCAGCAGAAATAATTGTCACACTGTCAATAAGGAAAGGTTAGAACAAGGAAACAGTACATGACTCATTTATCCTGCTCTCATCTGTCAATCATAGCAGCTAACAGCTCAAATTACCTTTAGAACTCTCAGAGCTGGGGAGATGAAGTGTGATGGTTGAGGGGAGATGAACTACAGGATTACATGTCAGGGACCACTAAAGACTGCAGATTTACCACTCAAAAAAGAAATAGTATAACGCAGTTTAAAAATCTGTTCTGTGGCATTATCACTGTTTGTGTTTTAAGTAGTCATTCAACAGCATGACATAATACTTAAGACATTCTGACAGAAAGGAAAGCAGTGTATGCCTGTAAAATCAATGCAGTGACAGCAGCTTTGGAACAAAGACACCTGGGTGATGTAATTTTTTACAGACAAACACTGCATTGTGGGATACATATAGGAAGAGGAGACAATCAAAATCACTTCAAGATGCTAGACCCCATGTGGTCAGACACTGTAATTACATATAAATATATTTAAAAAAAATATGCATGGTCCCAGAATCATGCTAAAATGCAGGAAATGTCAAAACATGATGAAAAAAAAATATGTTTTTGAGTCTGTGGATGTGGTTCTCCTTTAAGGAGTGTTTGAATGTCAGGCTTGCAAATGTGGTGGAGTTAATTGTTCTTTTCAAAGTAACAACTGTAGTTCAGTATTCCAGTGTGAGAAATCTCATCCCTGTGATTAATAGGTGTTACTTGATCTGAAATGGTTTGTATTGCATTCACAGTTTTAAATATTGTAGCTAGAATTAATGTCTTTGATGTTAATCTTCTTTCCCCAGCTCCAGAAGAATAATGCACTTTTGTAGAAATTACAGTGTAGAAAAAAATGGAAATTCATATACTGACAGAAAGCAAGAAGTTAGATCACCACATTTGCTTTCTTTCTTTGTGGCACTCAGTTTTATTACAAGAAAGGACATTTGCATCTGAAAACTAAGCTTGAAAGCCCTGACTTTGTTCAGACTCCAGACTACACTATTGATCTGAGGTGTGATGCTGGCAATCAGTAACTAATAAGGCACATTTAAATGTCATCATTTTCTTAATGGCTCCATTGTTGGGATAAGTGATCTAACATAGTTACCATGTCACTCTTAGTAGCTGTTGTGATGTAACAAAAGAGAGAGATGCAGGAAAGAAAGGCAAACATAATTATTATTGTTATTTTTTCTGTATGTGAAGTGTTTAGTCTTAGATTACAGGGAAGGAAAACATTTTTTGGATAGAAAAACTTGACTTGTGGGTGGAGTTGACCTTTAACTATCTCGACTGGGGCCTATTGCCCTAAGCTGTTCTCAGGATGGCATCCCTTTATCCATAAAACTGAGGACCAGCAAAAAAGTCCTCCATTAAGTTTACAAATTAAGGATAAAAAAGTCTTTTCAACAACAGAACTGTGACAGGGTGGTCTTCTATGATCTCCTTGCTGCAGTTATTAATACACAAGTGCATTAATTTATCCAGCCGGACAGTGCCGCTTAAATGAACACTGGGACTGCACTTGTTCCCAGCTTGCAACTCTTCTGAGATGCCAATCATGCCACTTAACAGCTTGCACCTGTGGTAGTTACTCCCTTTGCTACACCCTTGCTGATCAACTGCTGCATACAAAAAAGAACCTAACTGTGGAAATAGTTTTGCATAATACTTAGCATTGCAATAAACTATTCTCTAGTCTGCACTATATCAATAAAAACTGCATAATATGAATCTGCAATTAATGCAGTCACTGTAGCTTGTTTATGGGCCTAAATGTTTAAATCATCTAGCCAAACATGTCTTATACTTATCCCTCTCTCACGCAGCTAAGAGGAATCCCTTGTCATCATCCAAGAGTAGAAGCTGCCAAGCAATCCAAACTACAATGCATGATGTTGACTTATCAAGGCTGAGATCAAATGTTGATCATCACTTAAAACACTTTACACTCTGGAAATCAACTATGGGAAAATCAGATATGAATATGGGAACTCATACACTTTGCATCTACAGGACTCAAGACTCGCACTCAACAGAAACCATACTGCATATTTATCTCTTCTCATTCAGTAGCTTAGCTTTCCCTTGGGGAAAAACATTCACATAACTTACCTTAGTCAAATAGGTTCATCAGTAGGCACTAGGCTATTGGCCCTAGGGTCTATATAAGCCTAGCCAAAAAGGTACCCTGGCTTTCGTCACCCAAGATAATTATTTTCCTGTGCCCCTGTCGAGCAGAGCCACAGAGGTGATCCCGGGGGTGAATTTCCTATTTCCCATCCAACCATCAAGATTTGTATTGGAGTACTAATGAGGAGTTTTGTTTAATATAGATAGGTAGTTTGTTCCAGAGTATGGGAAGTCTCTGGGACAGGAATCTATCCCTCCAGCATGTTCTGTTTATTGCAGTGACAAGGTTTAGGTCCCTAGAGCATGTAGCTTGCAGGGATTGGGATTTCTTTAAGTGGAGCATGCCCAACAGCTCTGGGTTTGACATAGCTTTGTATGTTAGGCAGAGATTGCCTCTGAGTAGGCTATATGCAATGGAGTAAAGCTGGAGTTTTTTGAACCAATCTGCGTAGGGCATCTGTTTGAGGCCAGTAATCCTCTTTGTGAGGTATTTATGTGGCATTTCCAGTTGTTGTAGATGTCTTGTGAGGTACACATCAAAAGGGGTGTTGTATTCTATAATGTGTCTGAGTGACGAGTAGAAGGGAACAATGACCTCTTTTTTCCTGGTTGAGAAACTTTTTGTGATGAGGTGTGCCATGCAGAAGGTTTTCCTGACTACTGTGGTGATGTGATTATCAAAGGAGAGACTACTGTCCACCTGTGTCCCAAGGTCTCTTATCACACTTTCAGTGTTAAGTAGACTACCACCTATGTGGCAGCTCATGGGTACAGAGTTTTTACCAAAGGGGATGACAATGCACTTTTTGGCATTGAGCTTGAGGCCATGGCTTTGACACCAGGCATCTGTCTCTGTGAGGCCCTTTTGTAGGATGTCTACATCATTAGGAGTTTCGATTATGGCTCTTAGTTTGCAGTCATCTGCAAACTTTGTTAGCCAAAGACCTTCTGTGTTAGCCTGTACTTCAGAAAAGTAGATACCAAACAGAGAGGACCCAGGACTGAACCTTGTGGTACTCTACTTGTCACTGGTCTGAAGTCGGATTTGGAGTCTGCTACTTTCACAGTGTGGGTTCTGTTAGTGAGCCAGTTGGCAACCCATTTTGTGACATAGGGATTTATACCTAGTTTAGTGAGTTTATCTATAATTCCAGAGTGGGGGATGATGTCAAAAGCCTTGGCAAGATATAGATAGACTGTGTGAACCACCTTACCTTCGTCTACGGTTTTGGTGACTGCTTCAAAGAAGTTTATCAGGTTTAGGAGACATGATCTGCCTTTTACAAACCCAAACTGGGTGGGGTCCAGAGTTTGGAGATTACCATTGTCTTTGTGTATAAGATCCATGATGATATGTTCCATGGCCTTGCAGACCAGGCTCATTAGGCTAATGGAGCGGCAGTTCCCAGGGTCAGTGGTGGCTCCCCCTTTGTGGAGTGGGATAACCGTCGTTGTGCGCCATTCAGTGGGTACAAAGCCTGAGGTGGGGCTATGACTGAACATGGTACTTAGGTGGGGTGCCAGTTCATTCTGCAGTTCATGTAGAACTCAGCCTGGGATGTTGTCAGGTCCCATGGATGCTGTGTTCTTGGCTTTGGAGAGTGTGTTTTTTACCTGTGCGGCCGTGATTACAGGAACTTTGTATTCTTCCAGTATAGAGATGGGCCCTTTAGGGGGTGAGAGGGGGGTAAAGTTAGCACCGAATCTATCTGCCAGGATTTTGGCAATATCAGTTGGTTCTGTATATTTAATGCCATTGTGCTGTAACTCAGAGCAGATCTGAGTGTTGACATTGAGATTCTTGACATAGCTATAGAATGTTTTGTGGTTGTCTTTAGAATCAGTGGCGATTATGTTTTCGTAACTAGCTTTGGAGGATTTTATGAGGGATGTCAGCTTTTTTACTGAGGCTGACCACGGAGTTCCTCCAATCATGGGATTTTACTCTTTTTTGCAACAGTTTCTTTCTTCTGTTGTAGAGTTTGTTTATAGAAGGGGACCACCAAATTGGCTTCCTTTTTTTTGGCGGATAGCATCTTGGGTCTGTTAGGGATAGCACGATCCATGCACTCACGTAAGTGCTTATAAAGTGCATTTTGTGTAGGATAAAACAGTCATACCTCTATTGTCCATCTGCATGGGTGTTGTGAAGTTTGCCACTTCTGTCTTAAGAAGTGTGAAGTTGGCTTTGGAGAAATTTTTTACGGTGGTTTCCATAATGGGTGGGGTGGGGTGGGGGTGGGATGTGGATGTCTAGGATGATTAGCTTGTGGTCGGATCTGACCAACGAGGAATTGACCTCTGGTGTGGAACACCGGTAGCCCATGTTGGTAATGACCAGGTCCAGGATATTGCTGCCCCTAGTGGGGATGCGGATAAGTTGATCCAAGGCATTGGAATTTATGAATCCCAGAAAACGTTGAGCAAAAAAGTTGGTACATGAGTAGTTTTTCCAGTTAATGGTGGGGAAGTTGAACTCGCCCATTATTCAGGTGTTGGGTTGTACCCTAATATTTTCCAGTGTATCAAGAAATGAGGAGTGGGAATCCCGGGGCATGGTGGGGGATCTGTAGCAAGTTACAATTTGGACTGCAGTCTTGCCAAGAGTTAGTTGCACTTGGATAATCTTGGATGCATTATGCTGAGCAACTAGCCTGGAGGTGTGGATATCCTTAAGGAATATGGACACGCCTCTGCCTTTAGTGTTTCGGTCCAGGTCAGGTGGCCGAAAGGTGTGGTATGAATTATAGCCTGGTAATGCAGGGGTACTCTATGGAGCCTTGAACTAGGTCTCTGTCACTGTACAGATGTCGATGTTCTCCATTTTAAGGAGTGCCTTGAGTGAATGCATTTTGAGGTTTAGACTTCTAGCATTGAGTAGCATTACCCTCAGATTTTGCTTGCTTGTACCTGTTAAGGTGGTGAATTTGTCATTTGAAACTTGCCTAAAAAGGCACTATAGGGGTGGCAAGAGCCTTAGCCAGTATCCGGAATCCCAAGGGTGACAGGTGCAGGCCATCTCTGGCAAAGCATCATGGTCTGTCGATCATGTCATCCAAGGCAGACAGATACTGGATTCCCCTTAGAATGACACCAGAAGCTTAGCCAATTGTTGAAGTCTATCATTCTGGGTGATGGCAGGCTGCTACTCAGGGCTAGGGTCATACCTGCCTGGGCTACAAGATCAAAGAGCTCCTCCATGTCTCTTTTCATGTAGCCCAGGAAGGTACGTCTCAGGTCATTCACACCAACATGGACAATGACAGAGTCATATTTGTACTTGTTGTGGGGGTGACCTGAGTGCATGCGTTATGTGGCAGATCCTGGCACCTGACAGGCAGCTGACAGTAACTTTCTCCTTGTTTAGCCCAGTGAATGGAACATCAGTGTGCCTGACTATAGAGTCACCTATGACTAGAGTGTTGGGTACGTTGTTATGCTTATGGGCTGTGGTTGAGTGGCACACTGAGTTTGTGGGTTATGTGTCATTTGGGTTGTGTTGGGGGGTGGAGGTTGCTTGCGTTTCTGCTTTGGAGGTCTCTTTTGCTTGAGCAGATTTTTATTGAGAGCCTCCGGAAATGTAGGTGTGTGGTTTGTGTTTCTGTGTGTGTGTTTTGGTGGTGTAGGTTTTGAGGGACTATGTGATGAGTGTGGCGTGGTGCAAGTGTTTACCTTTTCCTCTTGACTGTCTAGTCCAGTCTTGGGTGAAGGCAGCTTTGCTTCCAGTTTGGCTATATAAGTGCATCGCTCATAGGTTGTAGTATTGGGTGGTAGGAGGAGAGGGTTGTCTGTGTACATGAGGTAATTGCTGCATTGCCCCAAGATGCCCAGATTCATCAGGTAGACAGGAGAAAACATGGGGAGCTGACCCTTAGATATGCCTGGATAGGTGCTTATTTATTAAGTACTAAAAACTGTTCTCCTCTAGACAAGTGAGGAAAGTTGAGTGATGTAGTAATTTGTAGCTTATTTAGTGCTTACAACAAGTTCTGAACTCAAAGAAACAGATTTTAGTGCTAAAACTAAAAAAACTGGCTAGTTCTAAGGGAAAATTTGAAGAGCAGATTTTATGGTGCCGGGAATAGTTTAACCCTAGCTTACCGGTGATGCATAACGTGTGTGTATGTATGTATGTATGTATGTATATATATATATATATATATATATATATATAATTTTTTTTAATATAACAGTAGCAAATGAGCAAATTGATTTAAACAAATTAACCGATTAACCAATAAAAAGCTAAAAACTGAACCCCATTCCAGCAGTCTTCTATCAGACAAGTTCTAATGGCACACTCCTGCCACTAGGTTGCAGGGGAACCTTCTCTAAAAAAAAATTGGTCTGGATTAGTGCTGAAGTTATACAAACAAAGCTAGATTCAGCAGGCCTGAATTTAGTTTATGATACAGCAAACAAGGCGCACCAATTTCAGAAAGAAACAGTTCAAATAAGCAGGCACAGTAAACATTTAACCAGAAACTCCCAGCTCAGAAGGGCAAAATCTACCCTCTCCTCCCACAAGTGCAGACCACACCTTCTTAATGTAAAATAACTGGCCCAAAGCCCAAGTGCTTAAACCAGAACTAATACACTTGTAGAATAACAGACACTAAGTCTTCAACCAGCAACTCCCAATTTAGAAGGATGTAAGCTACCTGTCCTGCCACAATAGTGCAGACCAGAAACCTTCTTAATGTAAACCAACTGGTCTGAAGCCCATGTGCTTCAACCAAAGACAGAATAACAGTTACAATTTAATCAGGCTACTAACAAGCAGTAATAAATGCAGCAGAATAAATGCAATTAAGTACTTTTAAGAACAAGCAGTAAAAGCAAAATAAAGTAATAAAGTAGGAAGAAACACAAATACAGTAAAAGCAGATGAATAAAGTGCAATTTTTTATATAACAATAGAAAATGAGCAAACTGATTTAAACAAATTACCCAATTAACCAGTAAAAAAAGCTCAAAACTGAGCCCTGTTCCAGCAGTCTTCAATCATACATGTTCTAACTGCACACTCCTGCCACTAGGGTGCAGGGGAACCTTCTCCAAAGCAGAAGGCCTGGATTAGTGCTCAAGTTATACAAACAAAACTAGATTCAGGATGCCTGAATCTAGTCTATGCTACAGCAACCAAGTTGCACCAATTTCAGAAAGAAGCCATTCAAATAAGCAGGCACAATAAGCCTTTAACCAGAAATTCCCAGCTCAGAAGGGCAGAATCTAGCCTCTCCTCCCACAAGAGTGCAGAACACAAATCTTTTTAATGAAAATTAACTGGCCTGAAGCCCAAGTGTTTTAACCAGAACTAATACAATATTAGAATAACAGACACTGAACCTTCAATCAGCAATTTGCAACTTAGAAGGATGTAAGCTACCTGTCCTGCCACGACAGTGCAGACCACAGACCTTCTTAATGTAAAATAACTGGTCTGGAGCCCAAATGCTTAAATCAAAAGGCTTAGAGTAACAGTTACAATTTAATCAGGCTACTACCAAGCAGTAATAAATGGAGCAGAATAAATACAATTGAGTACTTTTAAGAAGAGGCAAAAGCAAAATAAAGTACATTTCTTTAGTAAAGTGCAAGGAGAGAGGAAGAAGGAGCAGAAGAAAAATTCAAGGTTAAGAACCTATGTAGGTTGGCCTTCTCAAATGTTCTCTCTGTATTAAGTAGAGTGAACACCAGACTGGGAGGGGTGTCTCAGATCAAATTTACCATAGGGGTGGGCAACTGCAAAGCCACCAACTATAACACCACCACAAGAATAGGGTGGGTGGAGGGGGAAAAGTGTTTCAGGACAGATGAGAAATGGAAAACAATGCCAGAAAATATATTAAATAATTCAGTCAGGAAAAATTAAGACAATGCAAAACTCTGAAAGGTTAAAATGCCAAGAAATATACTTATCGATCAGTGATATATTTCCAGATTGTTTGAGAATCACACTGCAGCCAGAACACCAGGAGTTTCCAAATGTCATGCAATAGACTGAAAATTCCCTTATAACTTGCTAGCTCAAGACCAGCTGTTCATCTCTAAAAAGATCATTGTAGTTAATCTCCCTGTACACATGTGCTATTTTAATTAACCAGGATATACAAGCTGGAGAAAGTTTAACTCTTCATCTGTTTATTGGTTGGATAACAGAGTTAAATGTAATAATATTACAAATGTTACTAGTATTCAATCAAAGAGTAATATATATTTTGTGACTACTTTTTCAAGCTTTAGTAATGAGGTAGTTTCTTTAGTTAAATACTATTAGTGTTACGTATTGAAAAGTAAAGATTTGTTACAGCTTTTGTATGATCAACCTAGTATTTCATACAGGAGGGGCAAGAACCTCAGAGATTTTTTAATCCACAATTATTTTGTTTCACCTGAGGTTTCATTAACTACCTCTGATAGAAAAGGGAACCTTTCTGTGAGGTAATTGTGTTCCTGTGCTAAT
Organism: Protopterus annectens; assembly: GCF_019279795.1. NCBI lineage: Eukaryota > Metazoa > Chordata > Ceratodontiformes > Protopteridae > Protopterus > Protopterus annectens. Next base: position 642,678,269 of record NC_056744.1, on the reverse strand, counting down.
GTGGTGAGTTTTTTTTCCCTTTATCAATGGCATTAGTTTTGCTTTCTTGGCTAGATTTGATTGTAATACTGAAGGCATCAAATTTGTTTTGAGATGCCCTTGTGATTTGTTTTATATTCGGGAAAGCAAACAGAAATTTAAAATTAGACTGCAGGAACATGTTAGATATATTAAACATGGGGAGATGGAAATTCCCAACATTTTAAATATTTTCATAATTCTGACTTTTCTGTCTTGCAGGCTTCTGTTTTAGAGAAAGTTTGTAATAATTTTATTATTGATGAAACTTTTAAAAATAAGTTATGAATCTATGTACATTTTAACGTTTGGTACTCTGTCCCCTAGTGGTCTGAATAATGAAGTTAATTGGAGTGATTTACTTTAACTCGTTTGATTTGATAATTGTATAATTGTTTAATTTTTTGTATTTGTATGACTGGATTTTAACTGATTGTTGCTCCTGGAAGGCTTGTTAGCCGAGGGGCTAGAGTGATATATTGTGTTCAGTAAATTTTGGATCTGTATCACTGACCTTGTGTTTTTTTATGATATTTTAATTAAGATATGCAAATCTCTAATTAACATCTTTAAATTAACAGCTCATCCTTAAAAATAATCTTGTCTGGCTTGAATTACACAGTGTTTAACTTGCAATACTGCTGGAGGGAGACACTACCTTCAAAGTTGGTGTGTATTGACAACCATTCCAAGCATCACTGAGATCTGAGATTACATGGGGTTATGTGGCCACTATAAACTCACAAGCCAATGCAACCTTCACATCCTCAGTATGCAGAGGGCATGAATGTGGTAGCTACTGGCCAAGAAGACAGAAGAGGGTATGTTCCTGAATTCACAGTTGTGCTGTCACCACAATTGCCAGCTACAACTGCTTGGACATTCTCCACAATTAGAAATGGCAGCCAGTGGATTGTCCAGCTCCCTGCTGGTTAAGACAATTCTCTAAGACAGAAACAGATACTATTTCTTCCACTTTATAGTTAAACTCAATGACTGAATCATGGAGACCACTACAGAAATGCAAAGAGAAGTCTCTTGATGGGGACAACATCAGACAGTTATCTGGTAGAAACACAGAGCTCCTTCTTCTGGAAGCCTTCTTTGTCCAAGTACCATAGAGAACAACTCTGGGTGCAGAAAATGACCAAATAGCATTTTGCAATAAATTAAAGGAATCCTAGTGTGGTCAGAATATTATGTGAAAAGGACAGCCATGCTGCCCAATAACACCATCCAATAAACTGGCACAAGTGAAGGAATAGACCAACACAGAGTCAGCATCAAGAACTTTGTCTTCACTGACCACATCCAGTACATAGTCAGGCCTAGAGTGGGAAGGAAGGAAGCTTCTTATCACCTTTGGTAGCAACAAGAATGAAGAGTAGAACCTCTATTCCTGTTTTGAAGGTGGGACTACCTCCATGGTTCCTTTAAGTAGCAGGTCCAAAGCTCTGCAAAGGTGGCTTTGTCTCACAGTGGAGCTCTTTTAAGAGAAAGGCCCAAAAGTTAAGGCATGGCTGATCATAACATGGTTCCTGGTCACCACTGGGCTTCCAGATACTGGTCAAGGCTCTTGCCACCCCTGCAGTGCTTTTTTTAGGTGGTGCTCCACAGACCAAATTACCACTGTAACAATTACAAACAAATGGAATCTGAGGGTCATGCTGCTCAACACTAGAAGTCTAAATCTCAAAATGCACTCGCTCAAAGCACTCTTTAAAATGGAGAACATTGAAATTTGTGCTGTAACAAAATCCTGGTTCAAGGCAGCAGAAAGCACCCCTGCACTATCAGGCTATAACTCATTCCACACCATTCAGCCCCAGAACTTGGACTGAAGCTCCAAAGGCAGTGGTGTTTCCATATTCATAAAGGATGCACACACCTCAAGACTGGTAGCCCAACATAACACATTTGAGATACTTCAGATGCAGCTAACATTTGGGTAAGACAGTGATTCAAGTCATAGCCTGCTATAGGTCCCCAACCATGTCTCAAGGCTCACACTCCATGTTCTTAAGCGCCATGGAGAATATTAGGGTCCAACCTAACACTCTCGTACTGGGCAACTTCAACTACTGTTCCATTAACTGGGAAAACTACTCATGTACCAATACACTTGCCCAACATTTCCTGGAATTCATTAATTCCAATGACCTGGACCAGCTAGTTCTTACCCCTACTAGAGGTAGCAACATCCTTGACCAGGTCATTACTAACATGGGCGACCGTTGCTCTACACCAATAGTCAACTCCTCCCTGGTTAGATCTGACCACAAACTAATTACCTTGGAAATTTACATACCTCCCCAAAGGTAACCACCATGAAAAACTGCTCCAAAGCTAACTTTGGGCTCCTAAAAACAGAGGTGGCTAACTTCACGGCACCCATGCAAATGGAAAATAGTTGCATGACCACCAAATCATACACCAGTGCACTGTACGAACATGAGCACAAATGCATGGATCTCACCATACCCAATGGAACTAAGATGCTCTCCTCCAAAAAAAGAAAGCCAATCTGGTGGTCCCCTGCCATAAACAAACTCTATAACAGAAGGCAGAAACTAATGCAGAATAAGGTGAAGTCCCAAGACTGAAAAAACTCCTTCATCAGTCTCAACAAAAAGTTGAGATCCCTCATCAAATCCTCTAAAGCTAGCTATGAAAACAGAATTGCAGGAGATAGTAAAGACCACCACTAGGCCTTCTACAGTTATGCAAAGAATTCCATGGCAACACCCAGATTTGCTCTGAGCTACTGCACAATGGTACCTCCTATACTGAGCCAACAGATATTGCCAATATACTGTCTGACAGATTCAGTGCCAACTTTATCCCTGTCTCCCCTCCCAAAGGACCAGTCACAACACCAGTAGATTGCCAGGTACCCTCTATTACTGCTGTACAGGTTAAAACAGCACTGTCCAAGGCCAAGGATACAGCTTCTATGGGACCTGACAATATCCCTGGCTGTGTACTCCGTGGATTGGGAGCTCACCTGTGTGCCTTGTTCAATCACAGCCTCACCTCAGGCTTTGTCCCTACCGAATGGTGCACTGCTACAGTCATCTCTCTCCACATAAGAGGAGCATCTACAGACCCTGGGAACTATTGCCCCATTAGCCTGATGAGTCTGAAATGCAAAGCTATGGAACACGTCATCATGGACCTAATAAACAAGGCTATAGGGAAGCTCCAAACTCTGGATCCCACATGGCTTGAGTTTGTGATGGGTAGATCATGCCTGCTCAACTTGGTCAACTTCTTTGAGTCAGTCAGCAGAGCTGTGGATGAAGGCAAGGTGGTTCATTCAGCCTACCTTGATCTTGCCAAGGTCTTTGATACCATTTCCCACTCAGGAATCATAAAAAAACTCACTAGGCTAGGCATCACCCCCTATATCACTAGGTGGACTGCAAACTGGCTCACAGGTAGAACCCACAGTCTGAAAGTAGCTGACTCCAAGTCAAACTACCAACCAGTCATGAGTGGAGTCCCACAGGGTTCAGTCTTGGGTCCTCTCCTGTTTGGTATCGACTTCTCTGAAGTCCAGGCCAACACAAAGGGACTCTGACTGACAAAGTTCTCAGATGATTGCTAGTTGGGAGCTATTAACTCCCCAAGTGATGCTGGCATCCTAGAGAAAAGCCTCATTGAGACCAACTGGTGTCAGAACCATGGCCTTAAGCTCAATGTCAAAAAATGTGTCATCATCCCCTTTGGGAAAAAAATGATTCCCATGAGTTACCACATCAATGGTAGTCCACTGAACACAGAAGGCATTATAAGAGATCTGGGAACGCAGGTTGACAGCAGCCTCTCTTTTGACCACCACATTGCCACTGTGGTCAGAAAGTCCTTCTATGTGGCACATTTCATTACTAAGGGTTTTGAATCCAGAAAGAAAGAGGTCATTGTCTCCCTCTACTCTTCCCTCATTAGGCCAATCATCGAGTACAATGTCCCATTTGGCATGTACCTCACTAAACATCTGCAACAACTGGAGAGGCCGCAAATGTACCTCACAAAGAGGATCCTAGGCCTTAAACATTTTTCCTATATAGACAGACTCAAAAAACTCCAGCTATTCTCTGTCTCATATCGCCTACTTAGAGACAATCTCTGCTTGACTTACAAAGCCATGTCTGACCTAGCTCTGTTAGAAATGCTACTGTGATGACTAGGGAGAGATGGGTGAAGGCTGCCAGCCTAGTCAAATAGAATTTAATACATAATTCTATCATCTGTATAAATAAATACAAAATACAGGCTTGTGTTTTTAAATGAAAGAAAAACACTGTAAAATGTGAACTTCAAGATTGTTACAACATTGCCCCCTTGCTGTAAAGAAAAACTAAGTCAAGCCCTTCAAATTTGTCTTTTGAAATTGAAATTATTTTATGACATTCTTTGATCTTTAAAGTTGGCTCCAGTCAGGCTGGCTGAAGACATTCTGTCTATTGTGTTAACTAAGGACTAATTGCTAGAGTGTATATGTGAAATGCCCTTTAGTGTTGCATTCTTCTATGCAGGTGTTAGCTTGCTAAATTATACAGTTTCTATTAGCCTGGGAACTCCAGGTTAAGTGTCAAAGAAATGGTGTAATGGAAACTAACTCAGAATGATGTAATCTGGGGAGGACCCAGAGACATGTTTGCTAGTGATGTTTTATAAACTGTGTCTCAGAGAGAGACTGGGGAAAAGCATTTTGACTTTGGACATGTAACCCAGCACTGCTTATGCTCTTTATGTATGTAAGTAGGATTGTATCACTGTGTTTTCTCTTAAGATTAGCAAATTAGATTATTTTTTCTGTGTAATCAGATCTTTCCTATGATATTATTTTAAGCTTCTGTGTGATCTCTGAGTTTATTGTAATAGGCCACTCCGATAAGCCTTAGACTGTATATTCATATTATCATTGGATAATAATATTGCACAGTAATAACTGGACACCCTTTTAAGGGCCTTTTAGTAGCTGATATTATTAAATGGGTGGTGGCAGTAATTACTACCATATAGCCTGGGTAAAGGAGCACAGCTGGAAAATTTGTGTCAGCCTTTCCCAGGAGAGTTTGTGAAGTTGTATAAATACTTATCTCAGTGTGTGTGTGTGTTGTGTCAGCTACTTGGCTGGGACACAAAGCACTGGATGGACAGAGAGGGTACTGAAGGTTCTAGCTTGCCCAGTTAGGCTGAGGCCTGGACTCTATAGCTGTGCCAGTGGGGCGTCTTATTGGGGACCTGGTGAGCAAGGGAGCAGCCAGCCCCAGACTGACTGTGATTTCTGTGTGCACTTAAGGGAAATTGTATTTTACTGTGTGTATTAGTTATACTTTCCTCTTCTAGGAGACGACCTCCCTGGTGTTAGTGGTGAGGATTGAGGCTCCTTGATTGCTGGGCCAGGGCACGGTTGTCACAGCTACATCTAAAGAAATCCCAATCCCTCCACACCACACACTCCAGAGCCTCAACCTCAATACCACAATCAACACAACATGCTGTAGGGACAGGTTTATAACTCAGAGACTGCCCATGCTATGGAATAGACTTCACATACATGTGAAGCAGAGCACCTCTTCAAGAGAAATCTTGATGAGTGGATGGGAAATAGAAAATTCATCCCAGGGATCACTCCAGTGGCTTTACTCGACAGAGGCACTGGGAACTAAGGTCGGGAGGCACGATGCCAGGGTAATCCTATGGGCTAGGATTGTAAAGGCTCCAGGGCCATTAGCCTAGTACACACCTATGAACCTATGGTCCCCAATCTAAAGCAAACGGTTCAGTCACTTTCATAGACAACTCTAGGCAGCAGTCAGGTCTGCCACTGCTGGGCAACATAGGTAACGCCACTAGGGGGGTAAGACTGATGATTTTCGGCCCTTCTTGGTCTGTGAAGGGCTTCAGCCTGGGGGACTGGAAAAAAGACAGGCTGGGGGGGGGTCACAAAAGTCCTCCAAAGTATTAACGGCATGCAATCTTTTTAGCATATTAGCCACCAGTCTGTGAGATATCTGTCTAAATAGATTTGCCCCAGGAAGGGCACATTCAGGATAGACTGCCTATAGTTCTTCTTAATGGAGGAAACTGTGGAATTATCACAATCAAAATTCCCCACACAGTAGCCCACTGTAGAAGCTACAGAGATGTAACACGTCTTCTGAACACAGACACTAGGAAAAGGCTTTTTCAGCACCTAATCCAATAGGAAAGGTGGAAATCTGAAAAGTGTGACAACAGTCAGATCTAAAACCAAAAATGGTAGAATAGAAGGTGTTCTTATCCCTATGTTATAATGTGCTTTGGTCTTCCCCTCTGATGGGCAAAGTGGCAAAATAGCTCAATCTCTGGGTCTTGCGTTTAACTAGAGAGATAATACAAGGCCCATTTGGGATTCTTAATCAAGAACTCAGTTCAATTGTCTTAGGAGCCACAGAACCAGAATCTGGGTGCTTACAGCTACACAAAGGGCATCATTGATAACAGTCTCTAAAAGGGATGATACAATCCTCCTAATCTTCTTCCAGATATGGTTTTCAAGCTTCTTCCATGGAAGAAAAATCATAAGTCAGTCCATTTGTTCTCCAAAGAAGTCATCCAATGAAGAGCTACATGTGCAGGTTTATTTTTCTTTGTGCATGAGACAACAGTCTCCATTTTCTTTGTCTCATCAAAGGGAAGGCAGAAGGGAGCCCTCTTGTCTTACTCAGACCTCCATATGGATATGTTTGTGCATAAACATGTGAAGAGTAGAGTATGAAGTGGGTGGATATCAAGAAAATGAGTAAGAGACCCCCATGGATGTGCAAGTCAGTGGTGCTATGGAGGATTTGTGAGGTATGCCACCACTGACAATCCTGGCATCAATCAATATTCCTCATGGATATACTGAAATGAAGGCAGGTTCCATTAGACCTCAAGCCACTCCATGAATTTTAAAGCCTGAACCCATTTAAACTGCTTGGTCCCCAATACTGCCACGTGCTGTGGACAGATACTTTGAGGGACCCCTCCAAGGATCTGGCTGGTTGCAGGCATGCTCCTGTAAATGACTGGAGGACAGGAAGCAAATACACCCAAGGATGCATCTCTAAGGGCAGTATCCAGGGTGCCTCTCTCCTAATACCCTTGTTATACTTTTGTTGCATGTTTTGTTGGTCTTTAAATAGCACTCATTTATTTACACACTACATCTGCAATTACATATGCACACATGGAGTCCAGTCTTAACAACTTTCAGCTAAATTGTTCTCTTAAGTTTTTTTTTTACTGCTGCACCATCTTTACATGCAAGAAAACATTATAAACATGTTTTTAGACATTACTTGGTGTAAATTCAAATACCATGTGCTTCCTCACAACACCCTGAAAGTAATAACAGTTCTCCTATTGAAAATAAACATGAACAGCATAAAACAGACATATAACCACTAAATATTTTAACAGAAAGCACATCTGTCCTGTAGTAGATAGTGTGTAAGCTACTGGCAGGCATTATGCTATTTTCAAAAGGCAGTAATTCCACTACACTTTTTTTCTGAAGTTCTATTCTTTTATTTTGACAGTGGATCCAGTACATCTCCAAGACCACCATGGCCAATCCCATGCCAAGTTATTGGCAACATTTCCTCAATAATCACAAAATCCACAAACTACAATGAAGACTATTACTCACTTTTTGTTAGCCTTTACATCACAATACATATTTATAAATACATGAAGGCAACCATCAAAATAAAAAAGTACAGTTTTGTACACTTACCATAAATGTAGATGTTTAAGTGTATTCACTGTTGCAGTCCTGACTTGTGGGATTTTATGTCGTGAAAGCCCTCGGCCAGCCCAACTACCAAAGAAAACTCTTTCTGCCTCCCAGGCTGGTGGACGCCCTATTCAATGCCAATACGCTCGGGTGTAAAGGGAGCCAGCCTGCGTCCTTTCAGTATTTTCTTGTCCTCTACCAGGAGGAGCCCTAAGTGGACAAGAGGGAACTAAGGAAGAGGACATTTACAGCAGAGGAGCCAAGGGGGGGTCCCTTGGCTGGATTAGTTGAATATTAGTAGGCTAAGGGGCAGGAGGGAGGGAAAGAAGACTGCAACAGTGAATAGACTCAAACATTTATGGTAAGTGTACACAAATGTACTATGTAGTGTTTCACTGTTGCAGTCCTGACCTGTGGGTAGATTCCCAAAGCTGAATGGAGGGGGTTAAGGACAGGATGGCAGCATCAAATCCTGTTCTAGACTTAAAAAAAAGGCTGCCAAGTGGTAGTGTTTTGTGAAGGCATGCACAGATGACCAGGTGGCTGCTTCCAAGATGTCCTTAGTAGGGACTCCCTTTAGAAAGGTAGCTGTGGCCCTTGTGGAGTGTGACCTAATCATTTCAGTGGGGGTGGCTGTAACAGAAAGACATGCAGTGGGAGATCCATTTAGAGATGGTCTGTTTAGAAGCTGGCTTCCCCTCAGAGCCAGAAGCAAAGGTAATAAAAAGCTGTTTAGGTTTTCTCAAGGCTTTTGTCCTGCCCAGATAAAGTGGAGCTGCCTGTGCAAATCCAAAGAATGAAGTATTCTTTCCCATTTGTTCTGAGGGTTGGGAAAAATATAGGCAGATGGATGGCTTAATTTAGAGAAGTATCAGTGATCACCTTGGGCATGAAAGCGAGATTAGTTCTAAGGGAAACCCCATCCTGGTGGAAGATGATAAATTGTTCCACTGCCATGAGGACCTGCAACTCAGAAACCCTCCTGGCTGAGGTGATAGCTAGCAGCAGGGCTGTTTTCCTAGTAGGAAACTTCAGAGGCGCAGATGCTGCAGGTTGGAAAGGAGGCAAACTCACCTTTTCTAGAACAAAGTTGAGGTCCTATAGAAGAGTAGGTTTCCTCCTGGAAGGTCAAATGTGAATGACTCTCCTAAGGAACTGTCTTAAAAGGGGATAGGAAAAGACTGGAGGAAGAGTAGGAATGTGGGCCTAAATGGCAGATGCATGAATTTTAATGGAGGAGTAGGAAAGGCCTTTATCTACCAGACTAGCCAGGTATTCTATGATGGTAGTAATGTGTGCTGAATTGGAATTGAGGTGCTGCATCTGGCACCAAATGGAGTATCTTTTCTATTTGACTGAGTATGATTTAATAGTGCTAGGGCTTCTAGATTCTTTAAGGATGTCCTGCACTTGCTTGCTTAGGGTAATGTTGCAGTTTGGTGCTGCAGAATTATCCAAGCTGAAAAGCTGAGTCTGAAGGTTGGGGTACAGAATCCTTCCCTTGTTTTGAGTGAGAAGGTCTATTCTCCGAGATAACAGCCATGGAGACTGATTGGTGAACTCGAGGAGGATACTAGTGTTGTTTGAGCCAGTCTGAAGCTATCAGTATTGTCCTTGGGCCCTTTTCCCTTATCTTTAGAGGCACTCAAGGCAGAAGGGGTAAGGGGGGATGCATAAATGAACAGGTGAGTCCAAGGGAAGGAGAAAGCATCTGTTTTCCATGCAGATTTCTGTTTGACCCTGGACAGAATGTTTTTCAGGTGAGCATTTTCCTTGTTGGCAAAGAGGTTTACCTGTGGGACTCCCCATCTCTGAGTCACGCTGAGAACAATTTCCTGATGCAGATGCTATTCATGGGGATCCATCAAGTTTCTGCTGAGGTGATCTGCTAGAGAATTTTGACCCTTTGGAAGGTATTGTGCCATGAGGTGCAACTCTGGAGAGTGTGCAGTTTCCCATACTTGCATTACTAGGCAGCACAGGGGATCAGAGTGTGTGCTTCCCTGCCTGTTTATGTACCACACGACTGTGGCATTGTTTGTTTTTCCTAACGGTACCCCTGGTTCCCATTTTTCTTTGAGGGCTATCAGGCCTTTTTGCACTGACATAAGTTCTTTCCAACTGATATGTCTGTCCTTGAACTGAACCTCCCACTTCCCTCAAGATTGGAGGTGTTGAAAGTGAGCCCCCCAGGCTGTTGCAAGCATCCATGGTGAACATTTGGTCCTATGGAGTGAAACTGAAAGGAAGACTGAGTTTGGTTACAAGCCTGTACCCAGTATGCAACCTGTTGTTTGAGACAAGGAATCAGCTGTATCTCAGTCTCTAGAGACTGAGAGCTCAGGCACCATCCATTTTTGAGGTACCACTGAAGCTTCCTCATGTGTAGCCTGGCCAGGGGAAACCAGGAGGATACATGATGCCATATATCCCAGTGCTTGGTCTGGCTGAGATGCAATGTTTCTGCTGGATTTTTTGGAAGTAATTTGTCAAAAAGAGACTTTGTCTGGAGGAAGGAAGGCCTTTTGAAGTGAAGAGCCCAGAAGTGCTCCCAGGAAAACTATTCTTTTGGTTGGAGCAGTGTTGGATTTCTGGAGAATGATTGTGAATCCCAGGGAGGACAGGAAAGCTTGGGTGAACTTCAGGTCCTTGAGGAGTTTTGACAGGTTTGTTGCCTGTATCAGGTAATCGTCTAGGTAAGGATATATATGAACCCCCCCCCCCACCCTGTCTTGCAGAAAGCAATTGCAGGTGCTAGACACTTTGTGAAAACACCTGGAGCAGTAGATAATCTAAAGGGCAGTGCTGAAAACTGATAGTCACTGCAGCCTGCCCTGAAGTGAAGAAAGTGTCTGTGAGACTTTTGAATTGGAATGGGCAGTGAGACTATGAAGGCCTGAGGGGTTATCATGGATAATGGCTTATGAAGAGTCAACATTTTGAACTTTAGAACCAGGAGAAACTGAGGTTGGATGGGTCCAAGATGGGGTGCCAAGGGTCTTCTTATCTGGGAACCTGGAATAGAATACTTTGCCTTTTTGATCTTCTGGATCTGGTTCCACAGCTCCCTGAGAGTACAAGATCTGAATCTGGGCAAGGGCCTCTGATTTTTGATTTTGTGGAACTTCTGGATAGCCAGGGTATTTTAAAGGCTCTGAAAGTGAGTTTGTAACAATTTGAAATAATGTCTAGAACCCACTTGTCTGAAGTGATATTGACCCAGTTTTGTTTGAAGAGTGACAGCCTTCTTCCTAGTCTTGAGGTGGGTGTTGGGGGGGGTGGAGCAGGGTGGATGAGTCATAGTTGCACTACGGCATGGATTTGGGACCTAGAGCTCCCTTGCCTGGGAGCCTTAGAGGTCCATTGCCTGCTTCTTTGCACCTGTTTCTGCTGCCTATGGGTTCTCTTCCACTGTGGTTTCCTAGGCTGGGAGGGAAATGACCAGTGCTTAGTTGGAAAGTTCCTACTGACCCTAGGAGACTGCACTTGTGGGAAAGTCCATCACATTTTGCATATACTTCGCTTTGTCCTCCATCTCTTTGAGAACTGCCTCTGCTTCAAGGCCAAATAGAAAGTCTTTGTCCAGGTCAGCATCCATGAGGTTTGAGTTAACATGGTTAGGAAGAGATTGTTCCCTAAGCCATGCATGCCTTCTAATAACTAAGCCAGTGATAGCCAGTAGGAAGCTTCCATAGCATCATAAACTCAGTGTATTGAATGTTTAGCTACCTGAGAACTGGAGTGACAGAGCTCTAGGACCTCTTTGGTAAGGTTTTTACTCCTCTAGGGAGGTGACCTGCTGTCTGAGCAGATTTAAAGTAGTTTGCTGATACTTGATCATATGGAATTGACAGCTGAGTGCTCTCATAGAAAGACTGTTAGATGTATATACCTTTTCCCCAAACCTATCAAGGGCCCTACTCTCTGTCTGTAGGTAAAGGGTTCCTGGATGAACTGGTTCTAGCCCCTTTGGGTCCCAGGGTGATCACCTCAGTGTCAGCAGAGAGATTTTTAAAAAGGTTTTTGTGGGAGTCCTGTACCCTATAAAACCTGTCTGGTTTATGGGGGGGCATAGGGAAGGGAATCAGGTTTCAAGAAGGAATCCTGAAAAACATCTTCTACTACCTGTAAATGGAGGGAGGGATAGCCAATGGTTTGTGTTCATGTAGATCCAGGAACTCCATAACTCTTTTTGGACTGGGGATATTCTTGTGCCTTCCACAGAAAATGTCTCATAGCATGGAGGGTATCCACAAAGGGGAAATCCTCTGGGGGGGGGGGTCAGAGGGAAGGTTCTCCTCTGAATCAGACTCATCATAGGATGTATAGGAGGAGCCCTTCTTCATACTCAGCCTCCTCTAGGTCTGAATCTTCATCCGATTGCAAAGGGTCTGAGAAAGCTTCAGAAGGAGTATCCCTTTTCCTTTTTCCTAGTGAGACATCCCCTGTGGCATGTCTTGACCAAACAATAAAAATCAGACCCTCAGCTGATCTAATCAAACCCTTTTGGGATTCCTGTAAAAGGGAGTCAGTAGGCCTAGGCAAAGGACCTGGTACAGTACCTCTCTTGGGGGTGGCTTTGCCCTCAGGCCTATGTGCACATGATGATAGGTTAGGAGGGTGGCTTAATGGTTAAGGTGTTTGCCTTACAAACACAAGGTGCAGGGTTTGAGTCTCACACGGGATAATTGGCTAGGCTTAAAATGGCTCACAAGGGCAGTTAGCCTAGTATTAATCTATGAACCTATCTATGAACCTATGACCTGATGCCTGGCTCTCTGGAAGGGTGAAAAAGCACCAGTGTATGCCAAGGCCTTGGTGGAGCATCACCGGTAGACAAATGCTCTTCAGAAGCCAAGGTCAGCTGAGCAGCACTGGACCCGATCAACAAGACATATGCAAGGACTTGCATAGAAGTAGATGGGGACTAACTGCATGTTGGACTCCAAATGGCTCTCAACAGAGGCCTGCATCACAATTTCAGACACTGAAGGGGGCTGCAAAAGTGCCTCACCTTCCCAACAATCACAAGCCTAGACAGAGAGACAGAAGGCAAATGGTTGTCGTCCAAAGACCTAAGCTTTTGTTTCTTTTTTTTTTTCCTTTCTTTTGCCTAGGTTGCTCAGTTTTGGAATGACTGGCAGATGCAATCGGACATGAGTGAGAATATTCTTGACTCTGGGATCTCGCCAAAAATTCAGCCCTACACCTAATAGTCCTAGTGTTAAAATGAGCACAAAAACTGCAACTAGGAATGTCATGGTCTGGGCCTGAAGAGGTGACAAAGAGTGAAAGTCTCTGTTTAGGATTTGCTGACCACAGCAGAGAATTATTTACTTTATCTGACAGGAGTTAAAGGAAAAGAAAGGAGTTCCCCAATGGGGTACTTATCTTTCCAACGACTTCTCTCTGGTGCAGACTGTCCGACACACTTGAATACTGCTTTGGGCTCTGACAGCAAGAAAAGACTGGAATCATGACACAGACTGGCTCCCTTTATATCCGAGCATACGGAGGTTGGTCAGGGCATCCACTAGCCTGGGAGGAAGAAAGTTTTCTCTGGTAGTCGGGCTGGCTGAGGGCTTTCACAGCAGGAAATCTTACAAGTCAGGACTGCAACAGTGAAACACACAGAACATCATATGTTAAGTAAAAAAAAAAATGTGTTTGTGTGTGTGCCCATATACATATGTATGTGTCGTACTGAAAATAAGCTAAATAACATATCAGCAAAAATATCAACTCAATAACACCAACAGCAAAAAACATCTAAACACATGCTGTATGTGTGTGTATACAAAAATGCATGTATGTTTCCCTCTTCCACTTCTTCAGCAATCTATATAACATCAGTATGATGCTGCAAGCAACTCTGCCTCTCTTCCTCCTCCCAGTTGCCATTTTTCAGTCCCTTATTAATTGTCAAGGCACTCCACTATAATATAATACTGGAAGAGGAGGTTCTCTTTTTCATCAAGAGCAGATTTCCCAATCCCCTTCCCAACCTGTAAGATTGGCTTCACCTGCAGGGTAGTACTGGGAGCAGAGACTGGAAATAGGGGGTCAACTAGATGTTGGTCAGTCACATGGAGGGATCCAAAAAATCTACTATATGTTAGCCATTATCTTATTTCATAACTCTGGGCTGTAAATGTCCTGTTAATTTGCCTTTTGGTCATTGGTACACACCACTAACTGCCATTAACAACGAAATAAACACAGGTGGTATTCTTCCAAGTAACTCATTTATATCCAAAGCTTAAACTTCAAGCAGAACTTTTTTATTGTGTGCTCTAGCAAAAGCCTGTGGCTGTGCAGAGGACCTTTTCTTCCAACCTCTGCAGTGGACACTTCCATCTTCCACCAATCCCCCTCCCACATCAACATGTACTTGGGTTGAATCACTGGCAATTATGACAGTGCTTTCCAGAAGGACAGTGTAAAGCAATGCTACCACCACTTGAATATGTCTCAATTTATCTTCTTCTTCTTCTTTCGGCTGCTCCTGTTAGGGGTCGGCACAGCGGATCATCTGTTTTGTCTGCATGTATGATTTGGCAAAATTTTACGCCAGATGCCCTTCCTGATGCAACCCTCCCCATTTACCAGGCTTGGTACCAGCACACAGAAATGAACTGGCTTGTGCATCCCCAGTGGCTGGGTTGAATATGTCTCGATTTATGTGATGACTATATGAACTCTTTAAAGGCTTGAATGGTTTAAGCAGTGAACTTGGGAATTTTACCATGATGTATATTAGGATCTAGATCTGGACCATGCTAGCAGAAGAAAGGAACTGGAGGTCTCAGTGGCTAAGCATGTTCCACCAGACAAGCATGCAACATCACAGTGTATGTTGGCATGTATCATGCAATCCCTCAAGTGTGGGAGCCAAACTGAAGTTGAAAAAAGCAATAACCAAAGAGAATCCTATTGGTTAAATCAGCTAATAATTCCTTACCCTATCATCTCTCCAAACTATTTCCAAATAATATTATGATATGCTGTTGAAATATTGTATTACAAAATGATGGTTCTCTGTATTGACAGGCAACATCAACAAACCTAGCTGTAGATATAGCCAACCTGTTGGCAGACAGGTTCAGTGAAAACTTCACTCCTCTGCCCCCCCCCCCCCCCCAGTAAAACAGGACATCCCAGTACCTGCTCCCCTCCCCTTATCTTTAGGGAGAAAGTCATCACTGCCCTCTCAAAGGCAAACAATACAGCCTTCATGGGACCCGATAACATCCCAGACTGCATCCTACATGAACTTGGGCAGGAACTTGCAGCACCATTAGGCACCCTATTCATCCAAAGCCTGAGTACTAGCTTTATCCCAGCTGAGTGGAGGACAGCTACTGTTATCCCTTTGCACAAAGGTGGAGCATCCACTGCTCTAGGAAATTATAGACCGATCAGCCTAACTAGCCTGATCTGCAAGGCCATGGAGTGGATTATCATGGACCTCATTAACAAGGACATTGGCAACCTCCAGACACTCTATCCCACACAGTTTGCTTTTGTCAAGGGGAGGCCATGCCTTTTAAATCTGGTCAACTTCTTTGAGACAGTTACCAAGACCATAGACAAGGGGAAGATGGTGCACACCACCTACCTTGACCTGGCCAAAGCCTTCGATACTACTCCCCACTCAGCTATAATAGACAAGCTCTTCAAACAAGGCATCAAGCCATATGTTACCAGATGGGTAGCAGACTGGCTCACTGGCAGAACCCACCTAGTCATAGGGGAAACCACCTCAAGTAGTAGACCCGTAACAAGTGATGTACCCCAGGGATTGGTCTTGGTGTCTCTGCTGATTGGGATGTACTTCTTGGAGGTGCAGGCCAAATCTAGTGGGCTATGGCTGACCAAGTTTGCAGATAATTGCAAGCTGGGTACTATCATCAATTGTCCTAGAGATGTGGACATCCTCCAAGAGGGTCTCCCCCTATACAAATGACTGGTGCCAGAAACATGGCCTCAAACTGAATGCCAAAAAGTGCATCATCATCCCTTTTGAGGAGAGTGATGTCCCCACAAATTATCACACTGATAAGGTACTAAGCATGCAATCAGTTGTGAGGGACTTGTGCACTCAGGTTGATACCAAACTGACTTTTGACCACCATATTGCCTCTGTTGTACAGAAAGCTTTCTTCATGGCCCACCTCATTAGTAAGGGTATCTCATCCAGGGACAAGGTGGTCATAACATCCCTGTATTCTTCCTTATAAGACCCATTATTGACTACAATTCCCCTTTCTGCATGTACCTCAACAAAACACATGCAGCAGCTGGAGACCACAGAGGTTCCTCAGCAGGAGAATCCAGGGCCTCAAAACATCTATTCTACACAGATAGGCTAAAAGCCCTGTCCCTCTACTCAGTCTGCTACAGATTCCTCAGAGGTGACTTCTGTCTGGCATACAAAGCAATCTCAGACCCCGCCTTGATGGGACAACTGCATATCTGCACGTCAAGCTCCACTCGAGAAACCTGCATGCCTGACCTCAACCTGGTCTCTGTTTATCAATAGGACTTGTTGATGGGGCAGATTTGTGTCCCAGAGAATAACCCTTTTATGGAATAGACTCCCTCTCCACATAAAGCAAAGTAACTCATTAAATCTTTTTAAGCACAACCTGGATACCTGGATGGGGAACAGAAAATACACCCCTGGAATTCCACCTGTGTCCGTTCTGGATAGTGGCATATGGCGCTGACTTGTTGGAACATGGGCTACATTCTTGGCTAGGCTTGTAAGGGCCTTAGGGCCAATAGCCTAGTAACTTTCTATGATCCTAGCTCATCCATTAGAAAGCCTGAAGCCACATTATAGTCAATTTTTATAAGGGGTTGGCACATAAATAATTTTCACTACATTTAATGCAGTATTGACCCAGGATACATCTGTACCAAGTTGGAATTATATTAGAAGAAAAATTCAGATGCATTTGTATAGAAAAATCAACATTTTCTGTTACTGGAAAGATGTTGGTTGCATTCAAAACCTCCTGAATGGATCAGGGCAATGGCCACCAAATTTTTCCCCATCTTTTTCTCCCCCATTACCTGGTCACCCTCATCTTTTCCCATGTAAACACAGAGAATAGGATACAGAGGCTAATAAACTCTAGTTGGCTAGGCTGCAGTTCAAGTTTGACACCTAGGTGCATTCTATTCCTGAATGAATATGTACTCTCAAAGAGGACCAACATATTTCCTGTTGTATATACGCAATTCAGTATCACAGACTGGCATGTTGTACTGTACATCACTTCATTAGATGTGGGTCAAGGACTTCCCTAGAATACAACACACATTGTCTGAGTTGGCATTACATCAAGTTTACAGAAACATTTTCCTATCAGTAAAATGATGTCACCACCAAAACGTTGTGTTAATCACTGTAACACATCCAGGCCAACTTCAGGGGCACTATGAGGTAGGACAATAATCTTAGGTGCACCTTTTGCATCCAAGTACAATTTTCTGAAACTTAACTGTCACATTGGAAGACTGAGATATTGCCTGTTGTAAACAGGGCTGCAATGCCATTTCACTATCAGTCTGGTATGTTGCATTATACTCTGCTTCCATCCATAGATCTCAACCTTGCGTCTCCAAAAGGTGGAAGATTACCTCTCATACTGTGAGACAAATGGACAAAATGTGGGATACTTACTAGTGACTTCAACTAGGAAGCTCACAGCATGGGTAACATTTTTTTTTCTTTAAACTTTTAAAAGTTTTTTTGGCGAATTGCTATGATTCATTATTCACCATGGATATCAATCAAAAAAACATTCTTAACACTCAATGTGTGACAATCCCTTTCAGTCTGGAACAATATGAAACATGCACATTTAAGATTCAAAATGAGGAACATTTCACTTCTTGAGGTACACACTTGAGATATATTTCCATTAGGTATGGGTATATGGATTCTGTTCATGGTGAAAGATACAGTACTCAATCAGAATTTGTTTATGGAACAGATATTGTATCAGAAATAAAACCATACTGCTCCAGAAAGAACTTGGTGTTACTTGTAAGATGCCACCACCTGAGCTCCCTTCTGAGGGGACTTCTGGCTATGGTTAAAGCCCTCTCCTATTTAGCATATATTTTAAGCCAACAGTTCTGGGCCATACCTCTAAACAGTCCAGATTTTAGCAGAATGTCCAGATTTTTGCCTTATAATTTTGGTCTGTAACTCATTTTAGTGTTTTTATGGCAAAATCACTGAAGATTGAGGTCATTAAAGAATGACAGGGTTTTGGACATCATCTTTTTCAGAAAATGTAGGTTAATATAAATCCTATTACTATAGCAACTTTCTATATTTATAACAGCAATATTTAAAATCTGTTCCCATTTTTGGGGCTTTGTCCATACTTCTTGTAGTAACAAGTTGAGAGGTATCCTGGCCTAGAGTCAACTAAGTTTGCAGAGGACTGTAATGTGTGTATTTTTTGATCTTCAGCTGACTCAATTGCTCCAACATGGCTTAGACAATGTTAACAAATAAAAATAAATAAAACAAATGGTGCAAGGACGATGGTCTCAAATTAAATGTAAAAATAAATGTAGCACAGTTCATTTTGATGAAAAAGAAGTTATGTACTCATCACAATGTTCCATCTGTGTTGTCCATCTTCATTCATCCTTGACAGATGGGTTCGGTTCTGACATCGGAACGGGCTGGGATGTTACTACAGCTTGCACCAGCCAAAAACTCGAGCTTCACCTCTACCCAGAATCTCTCTCTCTCAATTACCTCAGACTGAGTTTGCAGAAAAGATATCAAAACAGATATATATATATATATATATATATATATATATAGAAAAGTAAGTCAGATGGAAGCCTTATCTACTATGGCTGGACAATATAATCATTCAAGTGAATATGATCCACTCCACCAAACAGTCTAAGGACGGCAGATGGAGGGGGGAGTCAAGGATGAATGAAGATACATAACGTTCCATCTGTGTTGGAGTACATAATTTCTTTATCTGTTCATAGGTAGGTACTAGGCTATCTGCCCAAAGGCATTTATAAGCCTAGCCAGAATGTGTTGGCTTTCGTCACCCCCTTAGATTAGTTCCCTGTGCCTCTGTCCAGCAGAGCCACTGAAGTGATCCTTGGGGTAAACTTCCTGTTTCCCATCCACTTGTCAAGGTTTCTCTTGAAGTGTTAGTAAAGAGCTCTGCCTAATGTAGATTGGAATCTTGTTCCAGAGCATGGGAAGTCTCTGGGACAGGAATCTATCCATCCAGCACGTCCTATTTATTGTTGTGGTGAGGTTTAGATCCCTAGAGCATGTGGCTCGAGGGGATATGGTTTTCTTTAGGTGGAACATATCCATCAATTCTGGGTCGGACATGGCCTTGTATGTCTGGCAGAGATCACATCTGTGTAGGTGGTATGCAACCAAGTACAACTGGAGTTTCTTCAGTCGAGCTGCATAGGGCATCTGTTTGAGGCCAGTGATCCTCTTGGTGAGGTACTTCTGTGGTCTTTCCAGCTGTTGCAGGTGTCTTGTAAGGTACATCCCAAATGGGGTGTTGTACTCTATGATGGGACTGATGAGTGATGCATAGAGGGGCACAATGACCTCTTTTGACCTGGATGCAAACCCTTTTGTTATTAGATGAGCCACATAGAAGGATTTTCTAACCACTTTGGCAATGTGATTATCAAAGGAGAGATTACTATCAACTTGGGTCCCCAGATCCCTTATTTCATCTTCCGTATTTAGGAGGTTACCACCTATGTGGTAATTTGTGGGTACTTCGTATTTTCCAAAGGTGATGACTATGCACTTTTTGGCATTTAGCTTGAGGCCATGATTTTGACACCAGGTATCTGTGTCAGTGAGACCCTTCTGGAGGATGGCTGTGTCAGCTGGAGAGTCAATTATAGCCCCTAGTTTGCAGTCATCTGAGAACTTGGTCAGCCATAGTCCTCATATGCTTGTCTGTACCTCTGAGAAGTATATGCTGAACAGGAGGGGTCCTAGGACTGAGCCCTGGGGAATACCACTTGCAACCAGTTTAGAGTCAGACCTAGCTCCCGCAACTCTTTTCATGTGGGTTCTGTCCATGAGCCAGTTGGCAACCCATCTCGTTACGTAGGGGTTTATGTTCAGGCTGGTGAGCTTGTCTATAATACCAGAACGGGGAATGGTGTTGAAGTCCTTTGCAAGGTCTAGGTAGGCTGTGTGGACCCCCTTTCCCTTGTCTATAGCCTTGGTAACTGTCTCAAAGAAGTCCAGCAGGTTTAGGAGGCATGATCTGCCCTTAAAGCCGAAATGGGTAGGGTCCAGTGTTTGGAGGTTCCCAATGTCTCTGTTAATGAGATCCATGATGATGTGCTCCATAGCCTTGCAGACATAGCTAGTCAGGCTTATAGGGCAATAGTTACCGGGGTCTGTTGTGGCTCCACCTTTGTGGAGCAGAATAACCATTGCTGTGCGCCACTCTATGGGCATGTAGCCTGTGGAGAGGCTGAGTTTGAACAGTGTGTTTAGGTGATGGGTTAGTTCATTTTGAGCCCATGTAGGACACAGCCTGGAACACCGTCCAGTCCCACTGATGCTGTGTTTTTGGCTTTGGAGAGGGCTGTTTTAACCTGAGTGTCTGTGATTTAAGGGGCACTACATTCTTCTGATATGGCTATGGGCCCTTTTGGGGGTGAGAGGGGGGTGAGGTTTGCACTGAACCGGTCTGCCAGGATGTTGGTGATATCGGTCGGTTCAGTGTATTTTGTGCCATTCTGCACTAACTCCGAGCAGATCTGGGAATTGCCACTTAGATTCTAGACATAGCTAAATAATGCCTTGTGGTTATCTTTGGAGTCCTTGGCAATTTTTCTTTCAAAGCTAGCCTTGGATGATTTTACGAGGGATCGTAGTTTCTTGCTGATACTGATCAGGGATGTCTTCCCCTCTTGGGATTTTACTCTTTTCTGTACTAGTTTCCTCCTTCTATTGTATACCTGGTTTATGGCAGGGCTCCACCAGACTGGTTTCCTTTTCTTGGAGGAGTGAGTCTTGATTTTGCTTGGGATAGCATGATCCATGCATTCTTGTAGGTGCCCATAGAGTGCATTAGTAAAGGATTTTGCAGCTTGGGCAGCATTATCCTTTAGCATGGGGGATTTGAAACTTTCCATCTCGGTCTTAAGTAACATGAAGTTTGCTTTTGAAAAGTTTTTCACGGTGGTTTCTTTGACCGGGGGTGGGGGCGGAATGTGGATATCCAGAGTGATTAGTTTATGGTCAGATCTAACCAGTGAGGCGTTGACCTCCGGTGTGGAACACCAGTCGCCCATGTTGGTGATGACCAGGTCCACTATGTTGTCACCTCTGGTGGGGGGTGTTGATCAGTTGATCCAGGGCATTTGAGTTTATAAATTCTAGGAAATGTTGGGCAAGGGAGTTAGTACTTGAGTAGTTCTCCCAGTTAATATCTGGGTAATTGAAATAACCCAATATCAGGGCATTTGGTAGGACCTTTGTTTCTCAGTGTTTCCAGAAATGCAGAATGGGGGTCCTGGGACATGGTGGATGATCTGTAGCAAGCTACAATTTGAACTGCATTTCTGCCCATTGTTAGTTGCACGTGGATTATCTCTGAAGCATCGTGCTGTGCTACTAACCTAGGTGTGTGGGTATCCTTGATGTATATGGATACGCCACCACCTTTTGTATTTTGGTCTGGGTTTTGTGGCCGAAATGTATGATATGAGTTGTAGCCTGGTAGTGCTGGGGTGCTATATGCAGCCTTAAACCAGGTTTCTGTTACTGCACATATATCAATTTTCTCCATACTGAGGAGCGTCTCGAGTGCATGTATTTTGAGGTTCACACTTCTGGCATTGAGTAGCATTACCCTCAGTTTTTTTGTTACTTCTGCTATTTACAACAGTAGGTTTGTCTTTTGAGCCTTGCCTAAGAAAGGCACTATGGGGGTGGCAAGAGCCTTGGCCAGTATTTGAAAGCCTAAGGGTGACAGGTGCAAGCCGTCTCTAGCGAAGCAGCGTGGCTGGTCGAGCATGTCATCCCAGGCTGACAGACACTGGATCCCCTTTGAATGACATCAGAAGCTTAGCCAATTGTTGAAATTGATAATTTTTTCTTTATACTGTGATATCATTCTTGGTGACGGCAGGATGCTACTCGGGGTCAGGGTCATACTGGCCTGGGCTATGTGATCAGAGAGCTCTTCCATGTCTCTTTTCATGTAGTCCAGGGAGGTACGGCTCAGGTCATTCACACCAACATAGACAATGACAGAGTTGTATTTGTACTTGTTCTGGAGTGACCTGAGTGCTTGTGTTATGTGGCAGATCCTGGCACTTGACAGGCAGCTAACAGTAACCTGCTCCTTGTTTAGTGAGTGGGACGTCAGTGTGCCTGGCTATAGAGTCACCTATTACTAGTGTGTTGGGTATGTTATTTTGCCTTAAGGGCTGTGATTGCGTGGGACACTGGTTTTGTG
Organism: Protopterus annectens; assembly: GCF_019279795.1. Lineage (NCBI taxonomy): Eukaryota > Metazoa > Chordata > Ceratodontiformes > Protopteridae > Protopterus > Protopterus annectens. Next base: position 642,655,967 of record NC_056744.1, on the reverse strand, counting down.
AAGTATGTGTTTCATGGTTTGTGTTGGGGGTGGAGGTTGCTTGGATGTCTGCTTTGGAAGTCTCTGTTGCTTTTGCAGATTTTTATTTAGAGCCTCAGAGTATATTTATGTGTTTTTTGCCAGTGCTGGTTTCATAGGTCTATGTGAGACTGGTAGTGTGATGCAAGTAATTCCCTTGTCCTCTTGACTGTCTGGTCCAGTCTTGGGTTGAGAGAGCTTAGCCTCGAGTTTGGCTGTATAATTGCATCTGTCGCATGTATTATTGTTTGGTGGTAGGAGGAGAGGCAGTTGTAACATTGCCTCAAAATGCCCAGATTCACCAGTTGGACTGGAGAGTATATCTGAAACTGCGTTTTGGACATGCCTGGATAGGTACAGTGAGCTGTTTTACTGATTGGCTGGTAAGGTTGATTAGAGAGCCTTGTCCTTCTCTACAGTACCGGGGGGGGGGTCTAGTGCTAAGGTTTATTAGTGCTTGCTATGAGTTTTGAGCAAGTGCCAGGCTGAGAAGTGAATGGTTTGAGTGCTTAAGTTGAAAGTTTGTCTAGTTCCAAGGGAAAATTTGAAGAGTAAACTTTGTTGAGCCAGGAATAGTTATACCCTAGCTAACCGGCGCTGCCCAGCGGACAAAACTGTGCTAATGCAGGTTTTATAGCAGGGAAATGAGAGAGAGAAATTACCCCAATGGCCAATAAACTTACTAATTTTTGAGCTGAAACCACTCCTCCAGGGCCAGATAGGCTGCTCAAGGCTCCCTCTCTCAAGGTAAACAGAGAAACCTCCTTCTATCCAAGTAAGGTATGGGAAAACACAGAAACTTGTAACACAGCCCTGAATTCAGCAATAACCTGAAAACTGGACTATACTAGCTTAGAAAGGCAGGAAAACAAGTTTTTTTTTTTTTTTGCTTTTTCAGAAAATAAAGCAGATACAATAAAAAAAAAACACTTTAAATGCACAGAAATGGCTATCAAACCTGTAGCCTACAACAGTTAAACAGGTAATTTAAACACAAAAATGACTTTTGTTAAAGTGCAGACAGTAAAATAAGTAAAATATGTAGCTGAAACAAGCTTTTTAAATCACAGAAACTTTAACAAATCAGCGTTTTAGGCAGAATTAGCTAAAGGCAGCAAGAAAATGCAGAAAAATTATACTTAATCACTCCAAAGTCTCTCTTTTGTCTCTCTGCTGCTATAGAACTCTGCAGGGCACCAGGCAGGAGCTTGGTGAGCTGTATACAAGCACAAAAACCTTGCAAATGCGGGTTTTATGGCAGGAAAATGAAAGCGATAGAAATTAGCCCAAAATGGCCAATAAACTGATAATTTCTGTTGTTGTCAATCTTTATTTCATGCTTGACAGATGGGACAGTTCCCAGCTACCTAGAATCTTGGGTGGCTTCATGGAAGGATATCCCTGAGAACCATCGAGCCAAAGGATAATCGTCCCCTAGAGAACAGATCCAGTTTGTAATGAGTAATAAAGGTTTGGGGAGTAACCTAAATAGCTGCTGCACATAAGTCATCCATTCATAGGTCTCAACCTCTTAAGAGGACAATGTGGCACACAGACCCTAGCAATGTGTGACAAACAGTCAAAATGTGGAACACCCATTTTTGCACTACGCAAAAACCCACCATTTCCATGGGACCTGGCTGAAGTGTGCCTTCTGCCAGAAGTACTAAGTTAGTGAATGTTGTGTCTTTTGGCTTTTCCCGGTTAGGGGTCACCACAGCAGAACTCCGGTCCGCTAATGATTGGCAGTAGATTTTTACGTGCCGAGTTGCCAGCCCTGACACACAACCTTCCACGAAGGTACGCCCATTAATGCATGTCTCTACACAGAAGATGTTCTTGCTGAGAATCGAACCGGACAAAGTCTTACTGCGAGGCGTCAATGCTACCGCAGCACCACCACAGCAGTATTACTAAGTTAGTGAATACCGTACATTTTTAAAATTCAATAGGACACATGTCAAATAAAACAAAGTCAGCAGAAACCATTGATAAAATGCAACATACTCAATGGCTGGTGCCAGGTCTGCTGTACCAGTTCACTATGAATGGTATTAGACTAGGGTCATACTCTGCAGAAAACAATAATGTTAAATCTGCCAGTAAATATCGTGTTGAGATCCAATAGCAGGAAATTCCACAATTATATTAACAGAGCAACAGTTCCATTTGGACCACGATTGCCTAGTGTTTCTTATATTGCTGCCTTTCATACCACTCAACTGTCCAGATTTTTACCTCATATTTTCATCTGCTCCTTATAAAATGTGTGGTTTTCTGGCTAATCATTGAGGATTGAAGTCAGTAAATAATATTAAATAATGACAGACATTTCAGTTTCAGACTTTATATCCTTCAGAAAATACACAATAATGCAAAACCTTTCTAAACTTATAGAAGCAATATTTAAAATCTGTTCCTATTTTTGGCCTTTGTCTCCCTATTGTGGTATTTGTACTTTTAACTTGAGACAGTGACAGAATAAGCATGCATTTTCAAGTAAACTAAGTCAATATATTTACACTTATTGTCATTATTTCCTCAATGTAACCAACCATTTTTTTCTCCCCAAATGGCAAGTTGGCAAGTTTTAGGAAGGACAGAACAACATTCTGATCTAAAAATCACGGACAGCTGAGAAGCAGGAGTAACATACTATGTTGCGAGCTTCCTATTTGAAGCTGCTTATTGTCACTAAGTGGAATATATTTTACCAAGGTGTCCTACGTTAATCAAAAACAATCAAGTGGAATGGCGATTCCTATTCAGCATATATTTGACATTAGGAAGGAAATCAGAAAATCTAGCAAAAACTCATGTAGATGTCCACAAAATGTAGGAGACCTCCACCAGAAAACCTACACTTTTAAGAAAATACTGCTGACTGCCAACACCTGCGGTACAGCGAATTCCACATTCTAGTTTTCATTACGTAATTTGCGGAGCGGTTGCATGTGTGACTGATACTGTTATTTCTACCAAGAATGCAGAACTGGAATGCAGGTGGCTCTAGGCAAGTACGGAAAAGCAGGCATCCAATAGGTAGCATTTTGTTTTAATTAACATCCATACAGACCTATTGCTGGTGACTTGACTCCTTCCTCATTTGGATGTGGATGTCAAAACACAAAGTGGAGCAATGGCTGCTCATTACGGAACAGCGGAACATTCAGCTTAATCAATCACAAATGCGGAGCATTCCACACAATCCAGAGCACTTGGCTGCTTAGCATCCATTGAAGCTCTAGATTGAAAGGCAGCTGATGTGGCTATAGGTTTAGGCAAGGTTAATTTGTTTTTACCATACATAAGTGAAATACTGTCTTTCAGCCACTTAGAGTAATCTTGCTGACTGCCTTGCCCAACTTTGCAGTGGAAAAGGAAATAAATGGTTGACTTGATTGTCTTATGTTCTTTGTTCTGTGAAGATAGAAACATAATTGTCTATGGATGTCTAATAAATGCAAGGTGTAAACTCCCTTGTTAGAATGATAAAGGAAGAAAACTGGTAAGTTATGTCTGGCTAATAGTCTCTGATACAACCTTGGGAAAAAGGATGGGTTTGTTCATAAAGATACGCTATTTTTATGGTAAACAAGGTAAGGAGGCTCAGATGACAAGGCCTGACTCTCTGAAGTTCTTCTGGCAGAGGTAATGGCTACAAAAAAGAGGGTCTTCCAAGATAAAAACTTTAGATCACATTCTGCAGAGGGCTCAAATGGACAGTATATCACTGCTTGAAGTACTAGGCTCAAATCTCAAGGAGGAGTCAGCTCTTTGAATGGGGGCTTTAACAGAAAAGTGCCTATGAGGAATGACAAAGTCTATGAAAGGCAAAAGAATGTTCATCCAAGTCATTGTGAAAATTAGAGATGGGAGCTAATTGAAGTTTGATAGTGGTGGGAGAAGCTCCAGCATTAAACAAAGTAGCTAAAAAATCTGACATGTTCAATGGAAGCTGAAAAGGGATCCATTTGCCTTTCAACAGCCCAAACAGTAAATCTCTTCCACTTTGTGGTATACAATTTTCGAGTGGAAGGCTTGTGTGCTGACAAAAGGATGTGGCGTACTGAAGAAATATGGGGACACCTGGCAATTAATGGAACTGGAGGAACCACGCAGTTAGCTTGAGGTTTAAAATGTTTGGGTGAACAAAACCATCCAGATGGGACAGGAGATCTGGCACTGGGTCCAGAATCAAGGGTTGTCAAATTAGATACAGCCAAAGAAAGGGGAACCAAACCTGTTGAGACCAAAAGGGAGCAATGAGGATCACTGTGCTCTTCAACCTGAATGCTTTCTGTAAAAACTTGAGAATTTACAGGTATCGGGGGAAAGGAATATAGAAGACCAGGGGGCCAATCTTGGAGGAGAGTGTCTCTGGGTAACTTTCCCGGAGGAGGAATCAGGGTGAAGTAATTGCTGAACATGTTGTTTAGGTGTGATGCAAACAAATTGCAGCAAGGTTTACCACAAAGGCAGAAAATCATTCACCACTTTTTGATTGAGGCACCACTCATGAGGCTGAAGGATGCATCTGCTCAGCTTGTCTGCAATCACACTGAACTCCCCAGAATGTGCATTGCTAAAAGAAAGAGGCTGGAAGAGATAGCCCACTACCACACTCTGTAGGCTTCTCAACAAAGAGGATAAGACCTGGTTCCTCCCTGTTTGTTGATGTACCAAACCACTGACATATCAATAGTTACCCAAGGGAGAGCTGTCTGAAAGGCCTGCAACATAAGAAGCACTACTCATCTCCAGGACATTGATGTGCAAGTTGGTCTCTAATTGGGACCAAGTGTCTTGGACCATTTTGCCTAGATAATGCCCCCCATCTGGGAGGCATCCATGGTCACTATTGCAATTTGATCAGGGCGACCATGCAGAACTTGATCTGAATATATCCACCAAAGAAGATCCATTTTGAAATGGCTGGTGGTCAAGACTTGCTCTGACAATGGGTGATGAAGTATAGACTACTGGAAGGCTAGTAGTCATTGCAGAATTCTCATATGTAACCTGGCTAATGACACTAAGGTTATGGAGGTTGCTACAGATCCTAGAGCTTGTAAGATTAAATGTGCTGAAATCTTCTTTTTGCAGATTAACGTTTGTACCCGAGCCACAATTCTTTGATGACATTCTGGAGGAAGAGATGCTATTGTTGTCCGAGTATTCAGTACAGCTCCCATAAATCTAAATTTTCTGTTGGGGTTAACGTGACTTTTCTGGATTTACTGTGATCTCCTGATGCGCACAGTTGAGGGTGTAGTCCCTGGCTGTTATCAACAGATGCTTGGTTGAAGTGGTTATCAGCCAGTCTTCTAAGTATGGAAACATGCGGAATCCTTGTCGTCTCAAGTGAGCTGCTACTACTGCCATGCATTTGAACACCCTGGGGGCTGTGGTGAGTCCACAGGGCAGTACTCTGAATTGGTAATGATGGCTTCCCAGCCAGAAGTGGAGGAACCTTCTATATAGTAATATGCATCCTGAAGGTCTACTAAGCACATCCAGTCATCTTTCTTCAAAAGGGAAGAATAGACTGTACAGTGACCATCTGGAACATTGTTTGCCAAACTGATTTGTTCAGTACACAGAGATCCAAAACTGGTCGCCAGTCTCCTGTCTTTTTTGGCACTAAAAAGAATCTTGAGTAGGTTCTGAATCCTTCTTGGGTCTGGCAGGACTTGTTGGATGATTCTTTTGTCCATCACGTTTTGGATTTCTTGTACTGCCGAATCCCTCTGATTGGGTGGAACATTAGAGATTTTCTTGTAAACAGGGGGAGGTTGAGAAAAGGGAATGGTATAGCCTCTGGATTTAATCTGTTGTACCCAGGAATCTGTGATGTTATGTTTAGCCAGGTGTTTAGGTGCAAGAATAAGTGTCACCAGACTACCTCCACAGGAAGACAATTGGGCCTCCCTTCAGGAGTGCTGAATGGGCTTGCCTGGGAAGGAATCCCTAAAGACCTGGTTTTGTGGACCCCCTCTGCTGCAAGGGTGACATCTTCCATTTTGGTTATCCCCTCTGACCCCTGGGGGAACTCCCTCCACATGTTTCTTGGAGGCCCTTGGGATTTTTGGAACAACATTTTTCCACCACTCCTCTGTTTCCTAGAAAAAGACCTTTGGGGGTGGAAAAACATACACCCACAGCAGAAAGGGTCTTACCATCTTTCTCACACCCGGACAAAGTTTCTTTCATTTTCAGGCCAAACAACGATGTTCCATCCAAAGCAGCACTGACAAAAGCAGACTTGAATGGTCCCACAAAATCACAAAGACACATCCAGGCATGTCTCCTAATGGCTATGCTTGTACCTGCTGCTCTAGACATCCCTTCACCTGTATGTGCAATCAGCCTCATGGACGAACTGGACACAGACTCCAGGGTGGCAAACTGGGAAGCCACTTTCTCTTGGCCTCCCTCAGCTACAGCTCCCGCCAGAGTATCTGATAATTCCTTGATCAGATCCCGTTGGAGTCTGGTAAAATGTGACAAAAAGTTCAAGGACCTTATGGCGAAAGTTGATGAAGCATAGACCCGCTTCTCAAATCTGTCCATAGGCCAGGACCCTTTGTTGGATGGATTGACAGAGGAACTCTCTTCACCTAGTTCTCTTTTAGTGGCAGCTGCTATGACCACAGCATCAACTGCAAGACCCTTCACCCAAAACTGTTTGTCTGTGGGTGCAGAAATTATTTTGTCCGGTCTTTTGGGGATGGGCTTGACCGTGTCAGCAGCCTTCCATACCTGCTGTGAAATTAACTGAATAAGTTCATCAGCAGGTGGAGTCACCCAAGAAGTAGATGGGTGGGTGCTGAATGCCTGCAGGTAAACAGACTCAGCAGAGGAAGGGTACTGGGACTTCCAGCCACCCCTCTGTTTCAGAATTTCCAAGATCAATTCCTGAGGGAAATCCAAGTGCTGCCTCTTACACTTCTTTTTCTGAGGGACCTCCTCAGGGGGATAATCTGGGGTGGCATCAGAAGATAACAGTACCTGTGGCTGTAATACCCGAGGCTTCAGTGCTTGCTGTCCCAGTGGAGAGGTAGGAGGAATAGTAGAGCTAGAGGAGGGTACTTGTTCCAAGGGGTAGTAACTGAATGAGTCTCTGCAAGTGAAAGGGCCCTCTGTATAGCCTTAAAGGATATTCTCCCTGAAGAGGGAAGGGAGCTCAGAACAGAGAGACTGCCTTGGAACCAGGGTCACTCCCTGCTCCGAAGAACAGACCCTTGAGACCGAAGTTGAAGCACAATTATCTCAAGCCGAAGTCCTGAAAAGCAGGGATGGCTCCAAAATCCTGGAGTCGAAACCTGATCCCCGGAACAGACAGGGTAGCTACACAGCTCTGGGAGGGTCTCCAGTTCAGGAACAACTGAAGAACTCAGAGTAACTGCCGCTCCACAGAAGTGAACTCCATAGCAGACACAGACGATGCCAGGAGAACCACAACTGAGGACTCTAAGACCTTGGAGGAGGTTAGAGGAGTAGTCAATGGGGTGAAGTGTTGGTTCCAAGACAGGAGGGGAATCAGTACCAAAGGTAGGCCTGAAAGCCCTTTAACCCACAAAATTTTATTCACCAGCCTCTCCATGTCGAATTCTGAAAGACTTTTGGTGGAGTGGATAGATGCAGTGGCAGGAAACTTAGGCCTCTGTAAAAAAAAAAAAAAAAAAAAATGTCTGGTAGTTCCCCAGCAAAGGGATCTATCGTTGGAGAGTAAAATGTTCTAGATATAATGGTCTCAGTCAGTGAGATAGATGCCAATTCCTGTGCCTAGGAAGAACTCAAAATTGTAATCAGTGTAGAAACTAACATTGGATTCAAGACGCTCTCCACAAGATGCTGGAATATTTTTCCTTTTATTTACTGATAGACTTGAAGTGCGTTCAGTATCATGCACTTTTCAGCAAGTGAATACTCAACTTCTTCAGAATGCAAAACAGTGGAGCCTTCCAAAAGGCTGCCTTTAATACATCAATCAATTAACACTAATTAGAACATTTAAAAGGTCTGTTTCACTAATTAAAACAAGCATAGTAAACTGCAACCTATAAAAACAGTATGTAAAGACTAAAATAACCACCAGGGCTAGTCAATACAAAACATGCTTGATTCTATATAATAACAATAAAATATTTAGAAGTAGAATCCATCACAGTATAAGTAACAACACGTAAAGGTGATGTAAAGGTGTAAACTGTGTTTGTTACTTTTTCAATATTAATGTGCAAAATTAATACAAGTCATCCCCTATGTACAAAACCATCCCCCTTTTTCAACAAATCTCTACTGTTTGGAGGTTAAGCAACTTTAGAAAGTTCTAAAAATTACAGGGTTTTTTTTGAAACAACTTTAAGAAGTTAAAACACACAATAATAATAGTAGGAAGTACCATGCAACTAAAAATGAAAATAAAAATAAACTTAAAAAGAAGAATTAATGTGTCTTGCTGCAAATAGGTCTACTTCCTACTTAGTTTGCACGTAATTATGCATCCAATACAAAATGTACAAGTTGTAATGTGTGCTGATATTTAGTCTTGTAAGTGCCTAAATGTATATAAAGCATCCACCTATTAATAGGCTTGACAAGGGGTGGGAGGTGAGTTTACTACTTCTCTAAGTTCTTTAACCTCAGTATACACTGAATTGAGCACATTTCATTTATGCCAGGTCTCTGGTTAGAATTAACCCTCAATTGCCAAAGGAGCTCTTTCCTTTCGAGTTTAAGTGAGTCATGACCACCCCTTCCATCACTGACCTGTTGGTCAATGGCCCTGAATTTAAACTCGTGTCCTGGATGTTCGTTAACGTGCCTTGCCAAAGCGTTGGACAGTTTATTACACCTAATGCTGTATAGGTGTTCGTAGATCCTCTCGTTTAACCTTCTGTCCGTCTTCCCTATATAGAAGACCGGGCAGTGACAACACTTGGCTAAGTACACTACCTGTTTACTGTTGCAATTGAGTTTATAGTTTGTTTTAATCCCCAAAATCCATAAGAACATTAACGATCCACCAATGAGACCCTTGGTGGACGGGAGAAACAGTATCACATATACCTGTGCCAAGGTTTTGGATAGTATTTTACAGAAATATGTGGTAATGGAAAAGCAAATCACTAAAGACTCCTGGTCTTTTTTAAGTTCTATTAATTCTTTGGGGTTCCACCCTAATTGCTTCTTTGTAACTATCGACGTGAAAGACCTTTACTCTTCTATTCCCCACAATATAGCAGTAGATTGGGTACCAGCTATGTTAAGGTCACTGGGAGCAACTAGTGAAGAAAGTCAATTGGTAGGAGAGTTAATTGATGTGGTCCTGTCATACAATTTTATCAAATTTGAGAAGGAATTATACCATCAAAAAATTGGGATACCCATGGGTTCCCCATGTGGGGAGCATAGCTAATTTAGTCATGGCATCTTGGGAGAGATCCTATTTACTAAATGAAGGAGACCACAATTCAAAGCTCCTCTTCTACACTCGATTCCTAGACGATATGTTTGTGATGTTTGATGGAACAAACACTGAGATCGAAGAGTTCATTAGGTACCTCAATAATTCTACGGACTTCCTTTCCTTCACATTTCACTTCAATAAGGATAGAATAGACTATTTAGATGTCGACCTTAGGAAAGATTATAATAAGAAAACCTGGGTATCTAAGATACATCGGAAGGCGACATACTCTAATTCCTTCCTCCATTTTTCTAGCTGCCACCCTAAACATCAAAAGAAATCTGTTGTAAAAGGTCAGTTAGTAAGGGCAGCTAGAATGATAACATATGATGAGGAATTTGTTAGTGAATGTGAAACCTTATTTCAGTTCTTTTCGAGGAGGGGTTACCCTCATGACTTCCTCACTGAGATTTTCGAGGAAGTTAAAACAAAAAGAACCTTGAAGGTATATGTACCACTGTTAAATGAGAGGTTTTCGACCCAGAGTGTTACAGTGGCTAATGAAGGGAGAGAAAGGAATGAGGTGAACTACATGGCTAGTTTTACTTGCACATTCAACCTAGATTCCAACGCTATCTTTAATATCATTCTAAAAAATTGGGACTTCCTGGCTAGTGATGATGAATTGAGACACAAACTCCCAATTAAACCAAAGATAGTATTCAAAAGGGGCAGCAACTTGAAAGAACTCCTCGAGAGTAGTAAACAGGGATTTTCAACTAGGAAAGGTATGACTAAATGTAACATGTGCAAGTACTGTAAGTTTATTGATGAAGGCTGTAATTTTGAAATAGGTGAGTGGAAGTTTAAAACTAACTATAAACTCAATTGCAACAGTAAACAGGTAGTGTACTTAGCCAAGTGTTGTCACTGCCCGGTCTTCTATATAGGGAAGACGGACAGAAGGTTAAACGAGAGGATCTACGAACACCTATACAGCATTAGGTGTAATAAACTGTCCAACGCTTTGGCAAGGCATGTTAACGAACATCCAGGACACGAGTTTAAATTCAGGGCCATTGACCAACAGGTCAGTGATGGAAGGGGTGGTCATGACTCACTTAAACTCGAAAGGAAAGAGCTCCTTTGGCAATTGAGGGTTAATTCTAACCAGAGACCTGGCATAAATGAAATGTGCTCAATTCAGTGTATACTGAGGTTAAAGAACTTAGAGAGGTAGTAAACTCACCTCCCACCCCTTGTCAAGCCTATTAATAGGTGGATGCTTTATATACATTTAGGCACTTACAAGACTAAACATCAGCACACATTACAACTTGTACATTTTGTATTGATGCATAATTACGTGCAAACTAAGTAGGAAGTAGACCTATTTGCAGCAAGACACATTAATTCTTCTTTTAAGTTTATTTTATTTTCATTTTTAGTTGCATGGTACTTCCTATTACTATTATTGTGTGTTTTAACTTCTTAAAGTTGTTTCAAAAAAACCCTGTAATTTTTAGAACTTTCTAAAGTTGCTTAACCTCCAAACAGTAGAGATTTGTTGAAAAAAGGGGGATGGTTTTGTACATAGGGGATGACTTGTATTAATTTTGCACATTAATATTGAAAAAGTAACAAACACAGTTTACACCTTTACATCAGTGTTGTTACTTATACTGTGATGGATTCTAACTTCTAAATATTTTATTGTTATTATATAGAATCAAGCATGTTTTGTATTGACTAGCCCTGGTGGTTATTTTAGTCTTTACATACTGTTTTTATAGGTTGCAGTTTACTATGCTTGTTTTAATTAGTGAAACAGACCTTTTAAATGTTCTAATTAGTGTTAATTGATTGATGTATTAAAGGCAGCCTTTTGGAAGGCTCCACTGTTTTGCATTCTGAAGAAGTTGAGTATTCACTTGCTGAAAAGTGCATGATACTGAACGCACTTCAAGTCTATCAGTAAATAAAAGGAAAAATATTCCAGCATCTTGTGGAGAGCGTCTTGAATCCAACCAGTGAGTTTTTGGTTTCTTTTTCGTTCATCGGAGAGTAGAAACTGACATTGCCGGTATCGGAGTGTCAGAAAGAGAGGCCTTTGGTTCAGAGGGAACTTTTGGAAAAGAGCTCTTCAATTTTCAGAACAGACTAAAAAAAAAAAAAAAGTAGTCTATCAACAGACGAATAAGAGGCGGGAGATGAAATATCTGTCTTAGCTTTATCAGCTGTAGATATTGGCTTGTTGAGCGTTTCCACCAAAGGTCCTGTGGCTGAAGGCATGATATATACTACAATCCTCCCGTAAGTGAAGGGTGCCAAGGCAGTATGCACATAAGGAGTGGAAATCTGAAGCGGGAATTTTATGGCCACACTTCTGGCATTTTTTTTAAACCAGAAGGGGCCTTACCCTTATCAGCCATGACAGACAGAGAAATACAAGGTCGCAGAGAAGAAAGAAGAAATATTTTTACTTTATTTTTTTTGTAAGGAAACAACTATCAACGATGATAGTAATGATGTACACAAACATGTACGGGGAGGGGAAGAAAGATTACTGAATAAGAGAATGAGAGTCAACAATGATATCTGGGAAGTTACACGGCAGTGTAAAGGGAAAGAGGTATCAACAATAATACAAAAGCATACACAAGTGTACAAAAGAGGAAGAAAAAGTAAATTTATAAGGAAAAGATACAAAAAAATTTACCTAATCCCACAAACACTCAAGAGTACTAGCTAAACGTGACCATTTCAGAAAGCAGCAAATGAGACCTGAGGTAATTGAGAGAGAGGGATTCTGGGTAGAAGTGACAGTCTATAGAGTTTTGGGCTGCTGCAAGTTGTAGAAACAGCAGAGTCAGTTCTGATGTCAGAACCAAACCAGTCTGTCAAGGATGAAATGAAGATTGACAACATCAGATCAAAAAGTTTTACTTACCATATAGGAGATGCACCCTTCCAATCAGACACTGTTATAAGGGATCTAGGAAGTCTTGTTGAAAATTTCTTATCATTGGACCATGTTTCCACAGTAGTTTGGAAAGCCTTTTATCTGGCCCGTCCAAACCCCAGTAGATTCAAAGAAGTCTTAATTACTCTTTACTCATATCTTATCAGACCCATTATTGAATATAATGCACCTCTGGCATCTATTTATCAATACATATACAACTTCAGAAACCCGATATTCAGAACTAAAAAGATCAGTGGCCTCAAAAATCTTACTTATCATTAGAGACTGGTAGCCCTTTCTCTATACTTACTCTCTTACAGACTCCTCTGTAGAGATCTATGCCTAATCTTTTGTGCCATGAAAGATCCAATCTTATATGACATCGTATTCCTTGGCAGAACTAATGGTAATTAAAAATACTCTGTTAAATCTAGCTTTATTTGTATGCTGCTTGTTTGTTTGCTTGTTATTTCCCTGAAACGCTAATTCCACCTAAAACCTGGCTTTTCAGTGCTTCTGTGGATCCCTAGTGATATCTGCATTGCTTACTGTACTTATTTCCTTGTTTCACTTGAAAGAAAGTTACTGTTTGTCGTTTTTGCATTTAAGTTACCTGGCACTTGCTCATTAAAGCAATTATATGTCAGCACTAAAATATTAAAAGCACTACACCCTCACAAACTCCCCTTGAGTACCTCGTTCCCCATTGGCCCTTTTTTTCAATTATAAAGGAATTCCCAATACTATTCTAGCATGTCCAAAGGTCAGTTGTCAATCTCCTCTCCGGTCCAGCTGGTGAATCTGGGAATCTTGAGGCAATGTTACAACTGCCTCATGTACACAGACAATCCTCTCCTCCTCCCAACAAATTCCAACACATGTGAGAGATGCAACCATATAGCCATACTGGAGGATAAGCTCTCTCAACTCAGTACTGGCGAAACCAGTCAGGAGGAGAAGGAAACCACACTCACCACAATTCCAGTCTCACATAGACCTACCACGACAGCAAACCAAACACATAAACACACAAAAACATACTCGTAAGCTCTAAATAAAAATCTGCCTAAGCAGCAGAGACCTCCAAAGCAGACACCCAAGCAACCGCTACCCCAAAACAAAACACGTGCAACACATAGCTCACAAAGCCAGTGTGCCGAACAGTCACAGCCCTTAAGGCGAAACAACACACCTGATACACTTGTAATAGGTGACTCTATCATCAGGCACACTGACGTCCCGCTCACCAGGCTGAACAAGAAGAAGGTCACGGTGAGCTGCCTGTCGGGTGCTAGGATCCGCCACATAACGCAAGCACTCAGGTCACTCCAAGGCAAGTACAAATATGACTCAGTCATTGTCCATGCTGGTGTGAATGACCTGAGACGTACCTCCCTGGACTACATGAAAAGAGACATAGAGGAGCTCTCTGAGCATGTAGCCCAGGCCGGTATGATCCTGACCTTGAGTAGCATCTTACCCTCACCAAGAATGATGCCACAATATGAAGACAAGATGATAAATTTCAACAATTGGCTTAAGTATTGGTGTCATTCAAAGGGGATCAATGCCTGTCAGCCTGGGATGACATGCTCGACAAGCCACGATGCTTCCCTAGGGACGGCTTGCACCTGTCACCCTGGGCTTTGGGATATTGGCAAAGGCTCTTGCTACCCCCATAGTGCCTTTTTTAGGCAAGGCTCAAAAGACAAACCCACCTCCATAGGTATCACAAGGGATAAGAAACTAAGAGTAATGCTACTCAATGCCAGAAGTCTAAACCTCAAGATGCACTTTTCAAACTCTCCTTAGCATGGAGAACATCGATATTTGTACAGTAACAGAAACCTGGTTCAAGGCTCCCGAGAGCACCCCAGCACTACCAGGTTATACCTCACACCAATCTTTTTCATTTAAAACTTGGACCGTACCACAAAAGGAGGGAGTATCAATATTAGTCAAAGATACCCACACCTCCAGGTTGGTGGCACAACCTGAAGCATCAGAGACTATCCATGTGCAACTAACAGTGGGTAAAACTGCCTTACAGTTTATAGCCTGCTACAGACCACCCTCCCAAACCCAGGAACCCCACTCAGCCTTCCTGAGAACACTGAAAAATATGAAGGTCTCTCCAAACACCATTATATTGGGCGACATCAACTACCCAAACATAGACTGGGAGCATTACTCTAGCTCCAACACCCTAGCCCAAAGGTTCCTAGAATTTATAAACTCAAATGCTATGGAACAACTTGTTACCACTCCCACAAGAGGGAAAACATACTGGACCTGATCATCACCAACATGGGGACTCTATGCTCCAGACCAAGTGTATCCTCACTGGTAAGATCAGACCATAAACTAATCTCACTGGATATTCATATCCGACTCCACCCCTGCCCTGAAAACCACAGTGAAAGACTTCTCTAAAGCAAATTTCACACTCCTCAAAACCGAGGTGGAATCCTTCAAAGCCCCGGGCCTGTGGAAAATACGGCCCAGACCAGAATCCTTTATAGCGCATTCTATGAACACCTTCAGGAATGCATGGATCATCACAATCCCAAATAAAACCAAGACCCAATCCTCCAAAGGCAGACATCCTGTCTGGTGGACCCCAGCCATAAACAAACTATACAACAGAAGGAGGAAGCTACTACATGATAGAGCAAAATCCCAAAAGGGAAGGCATCTCTGATCAGTATTAGCAAAACTACGGGCACTCATAAAATCGTCTAAGGCCAGCTTCGAGAGAAAAATTGCACAGGACACTAAGGATAATCACAAGGCTTTCTTTAGTTATGTTAGGAACCTGTGTGGGAATTCCCAGATATTCTCAGAATTAGTCCAAAATGACAAAAAATACACCGAACCCACAGACATTGCCAACATCCTAGCTGACAGGTTCAGCAAACTCCTCCCCACCAAAAGGGCAAATATGTATCCCAGCAGAGTGCTGCCCCCATGACATCTCAGATGCTCAGGTAAGAGCTGCCCTCTCGAAAGCAAAAAAACACAGCAGCAATGGGACCAGACGGTGTCCCGGGCTGCGTCCTACATGAACTCCAAGAAGAGCTAAACCCAAACATAAAACTACTGTTCAATCTCAGCCTTACTACAGGATATGTACCTAAAGAGTGGCGTACAGCAACAGTGGTCCCTCTCCACAAAGATGGTGCCTCAACAGATCCTGGAAACTATCACCCCATAAGCCTGACTAGCTTGGTCTGCAAAGCTATGGAAAGGATCATCATGGACCTCATAAATAAAGATATTGGGGACCTACAGACACTGGATCCTACCTAGTTCGGCTTTGTTAAGGGCAGATCCTGCCTCTTAAACCTGGTTGATTTCTTTGAAACAGTCACCAAGGCCATTGACGAGGGGAAGGTGGTCCACACAGCCTACCTGGACCTCGCAAAAGCCTTTGATACAATACCCCACTCGGGCATTATAGATAAGCTCACCAGCTTAAATATAAACCCCTATGTCACTAGATGGGTTGCAAACTGGCTCAAGGACAGAACCCACATGGTTAGTATTACTGGAGCCATGTCAGACTCCAAACCAGTTACAAGTGGCGTCCCACAAGGCTCAGTCCTGGGACCTCTCTTGTTCGATATATATTTCTCGGAGGTACAGGCCAACATGGAAGGACTGTCGCTGACTAAGTTCGCAGATCACTGCAAACTGGGTGCCATAATCGACTCTCCAGCCGACACAAGCATCCTCCAAAAGGGCCTCATAGAAACAGACAACTGGTGCCAGAGCCATGGCCTCAAGCTAAATGCCAAAAAGTGTATAGTCATCCCCTTTGGCAAAAAAGTACAGTTTTGTACCTACCATAAATGTAGATGTCCAATAGGTATGCATCTGCAGTCATAACATATGGGGTTGTCCTGCCTCAGGCAGCCCTTCGGTCGGCCGGATTCCAAAGTCTGGGTCTGGCATCGGCTGATGTCTCACTTTCCCCGACGTCAGAGCGCCTGGGGTATAAAAGCATCAGCCGACGCCATTTTCCTCAGTTTTTCTTGCCCCAGATGTCAGGTGCCCTCTATGAAGGCTAAATTTGGATAAAATGCAAAAAAATATATATATACATATATATATATATATATATATATATATACATACAAACAAATACACCATAACAGATTCCCCCAGCTAGCTGGCACCCTAGGAATACCACAGAGGGGAAGGAGGGAGGGTAAACCTGACTGCAGATGCATACCTATCGGACATCTACATTTATGGTAGGTACAAAACTGTACTATATCCTTCAAGGATGCATCTGCAGTCATAACATATGGGTAGAATACCATAGCCAATCTGGGGGTGGAGGTACTAAGAAAATGATGGTGTAGTTAAGATACTCTGCAGGACTGCTGTAGCAAAACCTGCTCTGGATCTGGAGTATAAAGGTAAATTGTAATGCTTGGCAAATGTATGCATGGAGCTCCATGTAGCTGCTTCTAAAATGTCCTTGGTAGCCACCCCTCTTAGGAAGGCTGTAGTGGTGGCTGTGGCTCTCGTGGAATGAGGCCTAATGTTTACAGGAACAGTCTTTCCATGAAAGGAGTAACAAAGCGAATGCAATTTCCTATCCATTTTGAAATTGTCTGTTTGGAAATTGCTTTTCCTTGTGCCCCAGCAGCATATGCTACAAACAGTTGGTCAGTCTTTCTGTAACTTTTAGTTCTGTCCAAATAGTAGCGTAATTGTCTGTGTATATCCAGAGTGTGTAGAAGTTTCTCCCCTTTATTTTGTGGATTTGGGAAGAATGTAGGCAAGTGAATTGCTTGGTTCAAGGATACCCTAGATACCACCTTTGGCATAAAAGCAGGATTGGTTCTCAATGAAACTCTGTCTTGATGAAAAATAAGAAATGGCTGCACTGCCATTAAAGCTTGCAACTCAGATACTCTTCTTGCTGAAGTTATGGCCAGAAGGAATGCAGTTTTCCAAGACAAAAACTGTAGAGCAGCCGATGCTGCTGGTTCAAAGGGAGGAAGTGTTAGTTTCTCCAGCACACAGTTAAGGTCCCAAGTAGGTAGAGGTGGTTTCCTTGGAGGATTGATGTTTTTGATTCCCCTGAGAAATTGTCTTAAGAGAGGATGCGAGAAGACAGGTGGATTTACATTGTATTCTGCTGAAATTGCTGAGGCATGTATCTTAATGGAAGAATAAGACAGGCCATTGTGGAACAATTCTGCTAAGTATTCCAGTATATGTGTCATGCTCATCACTGTCACATCTATGCCTTTTGTTGTGTTCCAAATGAGAAATCTTTTCCATTTTGCTGAGTATGCCTTCCTTGTAGAAGGATGGCGAGCTTCCATAATAATGTCCTTTACTCTCTGGGATAGGGTATTCTGAGGAGGAATCATGGTATTCTCCAGGCAGTTAGCTGCAAGGTTTTTAGGTTGGGATGCAGGATCTTGAAATTGTTCTGTGTCAGAAGAAGTGGCCATAGGGGGAGAGGCCACGGTTTTGTCTGTGACATGCTCTTCAACAGTGGGTACCAGTGCTGCCTTGGCCAGTCTGGAGCTATCAGAATCACTCTTGGCTGTTCTGCCCTGATCTTCAGTAAAACCTTGGACATTAATGGGAGTGGTGGGAAAGCATAGACTTTTCGAGCTTTCCAGCTGAAAGAAAGAGAGTCCACCTTCCATGCTTGTGGGTGGTATGTCCTTGAGCAAAAAGTCTTCAGTTGATGATTGTGGGGTGAGGCAAACAGATCTATCTCCGGCCTCCCTCATGATTGTGTTATGAGTAAGAAGATGTCTGGGTGCAGCATCCATTCATGTGCATCCATGGTAGTTCTGCTTAAGCTGTCTGCCAGAGTATTGTCTTTCCCTGGCACGAACTGGGACTGTAGTTGTATACTGAGTTTCAAGCAAAGTTCCCATAGATTCATGGCCAGTCTGCATAGAGGGTAGGAATGCGTGCCTCCTTGCTTGTTTATGTACCACATAACTGTGGTGTTGTCTGTCCTTATTAGCAGGTGGCCCTGATGAAAGAAAGGTTTGAAGGCCTCGATTGCGTGTATCACTGCCAGCATTTCCTTTTGGTTTATGTGCATGCGCAGCTGTCCTTGAGACCATAGCCCTTGGATACATTTGTCCTCCATGTGTGCTCCCCAACCTCGGTCTGAAGCATCCGTGGTGATGGTTTGGTTTGCTTTTGGTTTGTTGAAAGGCAACCCTCTGTTGGACTGGCAGGCTTGAGCCCACCACAGGAATTCCTTTTGAAGACAAGGGATGAGTGGGATCAAAGTTTCTAAGCCGTGACTGTGCTGAGTCCATACACTCCTTAGGTACAATTGCAATTTCCTCATATGCAGCCTGGCTTGTGGAATTAGAATTATGCAGGATGCCATGTAACCCAGGGCCTGCAGGATTTTCCTTGCAGTCAGCTGAGTTTGTTTTGTCAGATTCTTGAAGTAATCCGGAAGTTGTTTTTGTTTTTCTTCTGTGAGGAAGGCCATTTGGGTGGTTGTGTCTAGATCTGCACCCAAAAAGGTTATTCTTTGGGATGGAACAAGTCTTGATTTTTGGATGTTGACTGTGTATCACAAGGCCTGTAATAGGTGGATGGCATAGTCCAAGTCCTTTAACAAATTTTCCTTGTTGTCCGCTTGTATAAGGCAGTCGTCCAGATATGGGTAGATTTGAATCCCCTGAAGTCTGCAGTGTGCAATTACTGATGCCAGGCATTTCGTGAATACTCTGGGCGCAGTAGATAAGCCAAAGGGCGATGCTGAGAATTGATAATGCTCTGATCCTGCAAGAAATCTGAGGTGTCTTCTGCAACTCTGTCGAATAGGGACATGCAGGTATGCCTCCTTGAGATCTAGAGTCACCAGCCAAGACTCCTTGCCCAGCATGGGATGAAGCTGCTGTAGGGTCAGCATCTTGAATTTTAGCACAATGAGGTAAGTATTCAGTGCGGACAGGTCGAGAATAGGCCTCCATTGATTTTCTTTTCTTGGAACAAGGAATAATCTGGAATAAAATCCTTGGCCTTGTTCTGAAAGAGGTACCTTTTCTATGGCTTTCATTTGTATCAATTTGGTGATTTGCTTCAAAGCCTCTGCTCTCTGATTTGGTGGCAGGTCTGGCATTCCTCTTCTTTTTGGCAATGGGTGGAAATGGAACCTGTATCCTTTGTCTATTATTTGCAGTGTCCATGAGTCCCTTGTAATGTAATGCCAATTTTTTGAAAATAAAGAAAGCTTTCCGCCCAATGGTGCTTCTAATTGAGCCCTGGTCGGCGGAGTCAAGATAAAGTCATTGAGTCTGTCCTGGTGTAGCAGTTGTTGTTGTTGTTCCTGCACTACCTCTCTGGTTGGGAGGCTGCCACTGACGGCCTCTGTAGGAGCCTCTAGCTTGCCCTCTACCTCTGGCACGCCTGTTCCTGCCTCTCTGGGATCTGTCTGAGTCTGGAAAGGACCAATTCTTAGTAGGCCAATTTCTGCTGAATCTCTGTGGTTGTACCTGCAGAAAGTCCTTGACTGTTTGCACAGATTTTGCCTTTTCTTCAAACTTCTTTAAGACCTCCTGAGCCGTGGAACCAAATAATTTTGTTTTCCATTGGAGCATCCAGGAGCTTAGCTTTAACATGGTCGGTAGAGATTGTTCCTTCAACCAGGCATGCCTCACGATAACTGCCCTGTCATAGCTGACCTACATGAAGCTTCGGTGCATCATAACCACACTGCAAAAATGGTTGCTAACCTGCTGTGAGTTATGTACCAGATCCTGAAGTGATTTACGGTCAAGGGGTTCAGAGGAGAAAAGCTTCTTATACAATTCATCTAACAAATACTCTTGGTACTGAATCATATGAAATTGACAATTTAATGCCCTCATGGAAAGAGTTGCAGAAGTATAAACTTTCTTTCCCCATCTCTAAAGCTCTAGACTCCCTTTCAGAAGGTAGAGGATTTTTAGCAGTGGCAGCTGCAACCCCTTTTGGGCCCTGGGAAATAGTTTCTTGGTCTGCAGTGTGGGCCTTGTACAGGTGTAGACATGGATCATGCAATCCCAAATAAAACCAAGACCCAATCCTCCAAAGACAGACATCCTGTCTGGTGGACCCCAGCCATAAACAAACTATACAATAGAAGGAGGAAGCTACTACATGATAGAGCAAAATCCCAAAAGGGAAGGCATCTCTGATCAGTATTAGCAAAAAACTACGGGCACTCATAAAATCGTCTAAGGCCAGCTTCGAGAGAAAAATTGCACAGGACACTAAGGATAATCACAAGGCTTTCTTTAGTTATGTTAGGAACCTGGGTGGGAATTCCCAGATATTCTCAGAATTAGTCCAAAATGACAAAAATACACCGAACCCACAGACATTGCCAACATCCTAGCTGACAGGTTCAGCACAAACTCCCCCCCCCCCAAAAAGGGCAAATATCTATCCCAGCAGAGTGCTGCCCCCCTGACATCTCAGATGCTCAGGTAAGAGCTGCTCTCTCCAAAGCAAAAAACACAGCAGCAATGGGACCAGACGGTGTCCCGGGCTGCGTCCTACATGAACTCCAAGAAGAGCTAAACCCAAACATAAAACTACTGTTCAATCTCAGCCTTACTACAGGATATGTACCTAAAGAGTGGCGTACAGCAACAGTGGTCCCTCTCCACAAAGATGGTGCCTCAACAGATCCTGGAAACTATCACCCCATAAGCCTGACTAGCTTGGTCTGCAAAGCTATGGAAGGGATCATCATGGACCTCATAAATAAAGATATTGGGGACCTACAGACACTGGATCCTACCTAGTTCGGCTTTGTTAAGGGCAGATCCTGCCTCTTAAACCTGGTTGATTTCTTTGAAACAGTCACCAAGGCCATTGACGAGGGGAAGGTGGTCCACACAGCCTACCTGGACCTCGCAAAAGCCTTTGATACAATACCCCACTTGGGCATTATAGATAAGCTCACCAGCTTAAATATAAACCCCTATGTCACTAGATGGGTTGCAAACTGGCTCAAGGACAGAACCCACATGGTTAGTATTACTGGAGCCATGTCAGACTCCAAACCAGTTACAAGTGGCGTCCCACAAGGCTCAGTCCTGGGACCTCTCTTGTTCGGTATATATTTCTCGGAGGTACAGGCCAACACGGAAGGACTGTGGCTGACTAAGTTTGCAGATGACTGCAAACTGGGTGCCATAATCGACTCTCCAGCCGACACAAGCATCCTCCAAAAGGGCCTCATAGAAACAGACAACTGGTGCCAGAGCCATGGCCTCAAGCTAAATGCCAAAAAGTGTATAGTCATCCCCTTTGGCAAAAACAAAGTGCCCACAAATTACCACATAGGTGGTAATCCATTAAGTACAGAAGAAGTAATCAGGGACCTGGGGACCCAAGTTGATAGCAATCTCTCATTTGACAACCACGTGGCCAAAGTGGTTAGAAAAACATTTTATATAGCCCACCTAATCATGAAGGGATTCACATCTAGATCAGGGGAGGTCATCGTGCCTCTTTACTCATCCCTCATCAGGCCCATAATTGAGTACAATGCCCCTTTCGGGATGTACCTTACCAGACACCTGCAGCAACTGGAAAGACCCCAAAAGTACCTCACCAAGAGGATCATAGGGCTCAAACAGATGCCATATGCTGCCCGGTTAAAGAAACTCCAGCTCTACTCAGTGGCATACCGTCTGCTCAGAGGCAATCTGTGCCTGACGTATAAAGCCATGTCCAACCCGGAATTAATGGACATGCTGCACCTCAGAAAACCCAAATCCCATTGAGCTACGTGCTCGAGAGACTTGAACCTCAGCATTGAAATAAATAGGACATGCTGGAGAGACAGATTCATAACCCAGAGGCTCCCTTCACTCTGGAATAAAATCCCAGTCCAGGTTAGGCAGAGTCCCTCATTGACTCTCTTCAAGAGGAATCTTGATGAGTGGATGGGAGATCATAGGTTTACCCCGGGTATCACTTCTGTGTCACTGTTAGATGGAGGCACAGTATACTAACCTCGAAAAAGGGCATAGCAAAATTAATATAAAATGGGTGGCGAAAGCCAAACACACTCTGGCTAGGCTTGTAAATGCCCTAGGGCAGATAGCCTGATAGCCTAGTATGAACCTATGAAAGGAACTAAACCTTCATCAGCAAATAAGACATTGGTGTTATAGATTCATATCCCAGTGTATTCTCACCTCTGGAGCAAACGTCCACTACATGTCAAGCAGAACAGCACCTTTGCCACCTTCAAGGAAAACTTACACAACTGTATGGGCAGCCTCAAATTATTCTCTCCTGGTCTATCCTGTCTTGCCGTCCTTGAGGCTTGAGGGAAATTTTGAACTGGGTTCCTTGACTAGGCTTGAAATCATCTGTAGACTGACTGCCCAGTACTTACCTATGAACCTATGGTGCATTAGTGAAAAGGAATATTTTCCAGTTAAAGTAATCCAAGAACTACTCAATATTCGAGGTTGAAATAAGTGCATGCGATTGTGTTAATGACGAGAAATAGAAAAATAGCTATTAAATCTAGAAAGAACTTAAATTCACCAAAGATGACACAAGGGTAGACAAGGTGGTGAGAAACAAACAAATATTAATGCTGATAGCAGAGCAGCAGAAGGTGAATTAGTACTAATTTTTTAAAGCACTGGAATTTTACCAATTTGTTAGCCATATAAGTGAAGAAAGAGAACTGGAGATGGTTAGTGTTATGAACTCTTACAAAAATTAGAAGCAAAAAGAAAATCAAGACATGAAAGACGAATATGCATTTGTATTATTGCAGCTGGAGACTTTAATGGAGAACCACAGTGATTAAAAGGCCAGATCTTGGTGGAAAGTATGAACTACATGAGTACGGGAAAATACTGAAATGTTTGTGCAGGATAAATTGGCAAGATGGACTGGTTTACCTTTGGACAAATTAAAACTGAGAACTCAAATACATTCTCCTCTTTGTACAACAAAGATGGTGAGGTATCTTCAGCAAATGCTGGTGTGCTTTGAGATTTACAAGTATAAGGACCAGATAGTGTATTTGCTTCACAGCCCAGGAAATATACATAAGGGTGCAGATGGAATGCATTCTGACAATGATTACATTCTGCATATACACTGGCAAAAAGCTCAGTTTTCAGTATCATTTAAGGAATGTACCAAGACTTCATGTGTTTTACCAGGCAATGTTTTTTTGCACTTTACTGGTGGCTTTAGATTACTGATGATGCAGAGGAAGCACGGACTGTTGTTCAGGAGTATGACCTGAAACACTGGGGGTTTATTAGAAAAAAGTATAGGCTGTGGAAAGGAAAGAGGTCACTTTGGAGACTGGTATGACATGAAAATGCTGTGAAAACAGGAGGGTGCTTTAGGGCACAGCCAAGATGGCTGCCTAAGCCCAAAACTCTGGTCAAGGTCGGCAGAAATTTGGATAAAAATAGTGCTCCCAGGGAGAGAAAAAAAACAACCCAGAAAGAAAATGGAGTGAACAGGAATAAAAGGAGGAACAGATTGCTGCTTTTAAAGCTGCAAACAAGGAGGACAGAGCAGTTATGCATTTTCTTTGAAAATGTAATCAGTGTATGCAAGGTTGAGCTCCCTGAAACAGACAATTTAGCAACAACAAACAGAAGTGGAAAGTTTACAAAAAAAGATGCAAGACCTGGAGGATAAGACGTTATGTACCTACCATAACGTTCCATGTTAGTTGTATCCTTCTCGCCTTCTTTCTTGCTGGTTGGGTTCGGAGCCAACCTTCGGCTCCAACTCAGCCATTTTCTAAAACTCAGGAGCTACTTACTGGCTCGAGGCCTCCCTATATCCCACAATGCCTGACGCTAGACCCCCAGATCTCGTTTGGAAGACCTAACACCATCATAATACAAGAGGACAACCGTTCCAATAGCAAAACTTCAGCCACAGGGCTGAAGATAAAGGTAGAGGACATAATCGGTAAAGACTCAGCCAGTGACAAGACCCGTAGGAGGACTCTTCTCGGTCCATCTAGGCTAGGGGGATGGAGGGTGGGGCGCAAGAAAGAAGGCGAGAAGAAGACCTCTAACATGGAATGTTATGGTAGGTACATAACTTCTTAATGTTAAGTTGTCCCTCTCACCTTCATTCTTTCTGGTTGGGACAGCGTCCCTAGCACCTTAGTCCTGGGTGGCTCATTGGAACAGACTCTTGAGCACAGTGGAACCAAAATCAGCTCTGCTCCTAGAGGCCAGATCCAATTTATAATGTGAAATGAAGGTATGAGGGGTGGCCCATGTGGCCGCCGCACAAATGGCTTCCATAGGTAGTCTTGATTGAAAAGCTACCGATGTAGCTAAAGCCCTAGTAGAGTGGCCTTTAGGTTTAGCAGGGAGTTCTTTATTCCTCAACTGATAAACAAGAGTAATGATAGAGGACAACCACCTGAATAGGGTTACTTAGACACTGGTCGACCCTGCTTACCCTCTGCATAGGACAGGAAGAGTTGGTCTGATTTCCTTATTTGCTCAGTCCTATGCAAATAGAAGCGTAATTGCCTATGAACATCCAACTGGTGTAATTTGTGTTCAGCTTTATTGGAATAATTTGGAAAAAGGACTGGCAGATCGATGGATTGATTCAAATTATTTTCGGAGGGGGCCTTAGGAAGGAACGAAGGATTAGTCCCGAGTGAAACTCTATCCTTATGAAAAACTAGGTAAGGAGGATGAACACAAAGGGCTTGAAGTTCAGAAACTCTCCTTGCTGAAGTAATGGCCACCAAAAAGAGGGTTTTCCAGGTAAGCAATTTCAAGGAACAGGAAGCTGCCGGCTCAAAGGGAGGCAGTATCAAGGAAGCTAAGATCAAATTTAAGTCCCATGGAGGCGGGGGATCTCTCATTGGAGGCCTGAGCAAGATTGTTCCTTTCAGAAAGGCTTTGCAAAGCTTATGGGACATGAAGCTGGTTTCTGAGAGGCCCGTATGGAAATTAGAGATTGCTGCAAGCTGAACTCTAATGGTGTCAGGAGAGGAACCTGCTTGAAAAAGTTCTGCTAAAACGTCTAGGATGTTATGGACAGGGGCCGTGAAGGGATCTATATTTCTAGCCTCTGCCCAGAAAGAAAAACGTTTCCACTTACTAGCATGTCTTCCTGGTAGTAGGTTTGTGCGAAGAAAGGATAATTTCACGCACTGAATTGGAAATACTGGGAAGCCTGGCTAAGGATGGAAGTGGAGCAACCAAGCAGTGAGGTTGAGAGACTGGAGAGACTGATGCAGCCCGCCCGACTGATGGATCAGGAGGTCCAGAACTGGGTCCAGATTCCAAGGCTGCTCTAGAAGGTGACGATGCAGGAATGGGAACCAGATTTGTCGAGGCCAGTAGGGGGCGATCAGGATCATCCTGCAACCCAGAACGGTAGCTTTCTGAATTAGTTTGGGAATTAGTGGAAAGGGTGGGAATGCATATAGAAGTCCCTGGGGCCAATCGTGAACTACAGCGTCTCTGGGGGAGTGTCCTGGAAGAGAGAAGAGAGTGAAGAAACTGTCGCACTTGCTGTTGAGAGGAGTTGCGAAGAGGTCGCAGCAAGGCTGACCCCATTTGCGGAAGATTCTGTCCGCAACTGTCCGGTTGAGAGACCACTCATGAGACATGAGAATAGCTCTGCTTAGCCTGTCTGCTATGACGTTGGACTTCCCAGGGATGTGCGTTGCTGTCAGAAACTGTTGAGAGGAGATTGCCCACTGCCATAGTCTGAATGCTTCTCGACATAAGGGATATGACTTGGTCCTGCCCTGCTTGTTGATGTACCACACTACAGACATATTGTCTGTCTGAATTGCAATGGTGCCAGTGGGTAGAGAGTTCTGAAGAGCTTGCACCGCCCTCATCTCCAAGACGTTTATGTGCAAGTGGTACTCATGGGATTGCCAGGTGCCCTGGACAGTCCTGCCCTGAAAATGTCCCCCCACACCCAATCAGGGAGGCATCCATGGTAACCGTGGCAACTGGAGGAGGAAGGACAAATGGTCTGCCCTGGGGTACTGATAGAGAGACCATCCACCAAGCCAAGTGGTCTTTGCATGACTGTGTGATTATTATCTTGTGAGACAAAGGAAGTTGTTGAAAGGACCATTGGGTGAAAAGCAACCACTGGAGAATCCTCATGTGAAAACGAGCCAGGGGAACTAATATGATCGCTGCTGTCATGAGACTTAAGGTTTTTAGGACGAATCTGGCTTCAATCTTTTCTGCATCCTAATAATACCTGTACATGTCGGCGAATGTCTGCCACTCTGTCTACTGGAAGCCTTGCAGACAGATCTTTCGTATTTAATCTTGCGCCTATAATGGTTAAGGACTGACAAGGCGACAATGCAGACTTTTCGAAATTTATTGAGATACCTAGGTTGGAGCATGTTTGGATGGTATAATCCCTGGCTCTTAGCAATTGATGTCTGGTGGTAGCAGTAAGGAGCCAGTCACCTAGATATGGAAACACCTGGAATCGTTGCCGACTTAGGTGAGCGGTAACCACTGCCATGCATTTGGTGAACACCCTAGGGGCTGTGGTGAGACCAAAGGGCAGGGCTCTGAACTGGTAATGACTGGCTCCCAGCCGGAAGCGGAGAAACCTTCTGGAATGCCTGTCCATTTTGATGTGATAGTACTCATCCTGAAGATCTATGGAGCACATCCAATTATCCTGACCCAAAAAGGGTAGAATGGACTGAAGCGTGACCATCTGGAACTTCTTTCTTTGAACAGACTTGTTTAGTCTGCTGAGATCCAAAATGGGTCTCCAGTCCCCTGTCTTCTTTGGTACCAAAAAGAACTTTGAGTAAATTCCGGATCCTTGCTGGTCTGCTGAGACTTGTTGGATGACCCGTTTTTTTAGCAGTCTTGAAATTTCTTGTACTGCCTGTTCCCTTAGACTGGGTGGAACATCAGGGATGGGGTTGTTTGATTTTAAGGGAGTGTGGACAAATTAGAAGTTATGTACCTACCATAACGTTCCATGTTAGTTGTCTTCTCTCGCCTTCTTTCTTGCTGGATGGGTTCGGAGCCGATCCTCGGCTCCGACTCGGCACTTGCTTTAGCTCGAGAACTCCTTTTACCAGCTCGAGGCAACCCTATATCCCATGATGCAAGGCGGGACTACCTCAGATCTCGTTTGGTAGCTAACCTACCCTGCTAAAGACTATCCTAATATAATTAGGAACAAAGGTTCCTAAAGGAAGTCCTCATAAAAGGCTCAGGAGGAAACAATCTAATAGGAACTCTTCAAGATCTGTCCAGGCCCGGGGGATGGAGGGAGGGACGCAAGAAAGAAGGCGAGAGAAGACAACTAACATGGAACGTTATGGTAGGTACATAACTTCTAAATGTTAAGTTGTCAATCTCGCCTTCATTCTTGCTGGATGGGACCGCGTCCCTAGCACCTGTATCTCGGGTGGCTCAATGGAACAGACTCTTGAGAACTGTGGAACCAAAACTGGCCCTATCTCTGGAGGCCAAGTCCAACTTGTAATGAGAGACAAAGGTATGAGGCGTAGCCCAAGTAGCTGCTGCACAAATAGTATCAATGGGTAGTCTATCCTGAAAAGCTGCAGAAGTGGAAAGACTCCTGGTTGAATGTGCTTTAGGTTTAGAAGATAGTTGTTTGCCTCTGAGAGAGTAGACATAGGAAATGGTGGAAGTCAACCATCTGGATAAGGTCACTTTAGAAACTGGAAGACCCATCCTGTTTTCTGCATAGGAGACAAACAATTGGTCCGATTTTCTAATTTGTTTAGTTCTATGCAAATAGTACATGAGCTGACGATGGACATCCAAAAAATGCAGTTTCTGTTCAGCTCTGTCGGAATAGTTAGGGAAAAAGACTGGTAGATCTATAGATTGGTTAATATTGGTTTGAGATACAACCTTGGGGAGAAAGGAAGGGTTAGTTCTTAATGATACCCTGTCCTTATGAAAAACCAAATAAGGTGAACGAATGCAGAGAGCTTGAATCTCGGAAACCCTTCTTGCAGAAGTGACAGCCAGTAAAAATATAGTTTTCCAAGTCAATAACTTCAAAGAACATGAAGCAGACGGTTCGAAGGGAGGTAGTATCAAGGATGCCAACATTAAGTTTAGATCCCATTGCGGAGGAGGCTGCTTTATAGGTGGTTTTAGGAGAAAAACACCTCTCAAAAAGGCCTTGCATAATCTATGAGACATAATGTTATTGTCATGCAAGCCAACATGATACTTGGAAATAGCAGCCAGTTGTACTTTGACTGTAGATGACGAGGATCCTGAATGAAAAACCTCCGCCAGGAAATCTAAAACAGAATGTACGGGAGCAGTAAAGGGATCAAAATTTCTGGAGTTTGCCCAAATAGAAAATAGTCGCCACTTGCTAGCATAAATAGTCCTAGTGGACGACTTCAAAGAAGACACTAAAATGTCTCTGACTGAGTCAGAAATCATTGGTAGCCTGGCTAGGGAAGGAAGTGGAGCAACCAAGCAGTGAGGTTGAGAGAATGAATGGCCCGGTGCTGCCGACCCGACTGGTGGATCAAAAGATCCGGAACTGGGTCCAGATGCCAGGGCTGCACCAGAAGGTGACGATGCAGAGACGGAAACCAAATTTGTCGAGGCCAATATGGAGCAATGAGGATCAATTTGGCTCTCAAAACGGTGGCTTTCTGAATGACTTGTGGAATCAAGGGAAAGGGAGGAAAAGCATAAAGAAGTCCCCGAGGCCAATCCTGGGTTAGAGAGTCTCTCAGGGGTTGGCCTGGAAGGGGAAATAGAGTGAAATAGTCTGGGCACTTGTTTTGAGGGGTAGCGAAAAGATCGCAACAAGGAGTGCCCCACTTCAGAAAAATCTGATTCACTACAGATTGATTGAGAGACCACTCGTGAGGCATCAGAATAGATCTGCTCAGCCTGTCCGCCAATAGGTTGGACCTGCCGGGGATGTGCGTTGCTATCAGAAACTGCTGAGAAGAGATTGCCCATTGCCAAAGTCTGAGAGCTGCTCGACATAACGGATAGGACCTGGTTCCGCCCTGTTTGTTGATGTACCAGACCACGGACATGTTGTCCGTTTGTACTGCAATAGTCCCCGTGGGAAGAAAGTCGTCGAGGGCTTGCAACGTTAAAAGCACTGCTCTCATCTCCAGGACATTTATGTGCAGATGGTATTCTATGGGTTGCCACGTCCCGTGGACCATCCTGCCCTGATAATGCCCCCCCACCCGATCAGAGAGGCATCCGTAGTGACTGTGGCAACTGGAGGAGGGGGAATAAAGGGTCGGCCCTGATGAAGAAGAGGGGAAGATATCCACCAGACCAGATGAGCCCTGCACGACTGTGTGACTAGGATTTCGTGTCTCATCGGAAGATTGTGGTACGACCACTGCGTGAATAACATCCACTGCAGGAGACGCATGTGGAAGCGAGCCAGTGGTAGAAGAACAATGGCCGCAGCCATAAGACCTAGAACCTTCAGGACAAATCTGGCTTTGATCTTGTTGCTTTGTAACAGAAGCCGAACAAATTTTTGGATGTCCAGAATTCTTTGATCTGTTAGTCTGGCTAACATTTTGACGGTGTTTAATTCTGCGCCTATAAAGGTGATAGATTGGCAAGGCAGCAGAGAAGATTTTTCGAAATTTACTGAAATTCCCAAATTCCTGCAAAGCTGTAGGGTGTAGTCTCTGGACTGAAGAAGCTGACACTTGGTGTTGGCGGAGAGGAGCCAGTCGTCCAAATAAGGAAACACCTGGAATCCTAGACGTCTCAGGTGAGCTGTGACCACTGCCATGCATTTGGTTAACACTCTGGGGGCTGAAGTGAGGCCAAAGGGCAGTGCTCTGAATTGGTAATGACTGGTCCCTAGCCGAAAGCGGAGAAACCTTCTGGAGTGTCTGTGAATCTTTATGTGATAGTACGCATCCTGAAGGTCTATAGAGCACATCCAGTTGTCCTTGCCCAGAAAGGGCAGAATGGACTGAAGCGTGACCATCCGGAATCTTGCCTTCTTGACAAATCTGTTTAGATTGCTGAGGTCTAATATTGGTCTCAATCTCCGTCCTTTGGGGACCAAAAGAATCTTGAGTAGACCGGATCCTATCTGGTCTGCCGGCACTGTCTGGACGGCTCTTTTTTCTAGGAGTTTTGAAACCTCCTGTTCTGCCAAATCCCTTTGACCGGGTGAGATGTCTGGAAGGGATTGTAGAGGTACGGGGAAACCTTTCAAAGGGGATTTTGTAACCCTCAGATATAATCGACTGTACCCACTTATCTTGGGATAGGGATTGCCAGGCTACTGGGTACAGTGAAATCCTTCCCCCGACTGCCTCCAAGGGTGGACAGTCGGGCAACACCTCAGGGATGCTGAAAGGGCTTCTCAGGAAGAGACTCCCTGTTGCCCTGGTTCTGAGGACCCCCTGCCTCTAGGGCGCTATTATTGTTACCCCTCTGCCTCTGGGGTAAACTGACCACGTGTCCGGTGTAGCTCCCTGGGCTTTACGGAACCACATCTTCCCCCCCCTTCTGACCCTTGGGATATGGTCTAGAAGGAGTGGAAAATTGGACTCCAACGGCAGAAAGAGTTTTACCGTCCTGCTCACACCTGGTCAAGGTATCCTTCACCTGAGGTCCAAACAAAGCTGAACCATCAAAGGGGGTATTCGTGAAGGACGCCTTAAAGGGGTCCGCAAAATTACACAGCCGCATCCAGGCTTGGCGTCTAAGAGCAACACCTGTGCCTGCGGCCCTGCTCGCTCCATCGGCCGCATAAGATATGAGCCGCATGGAGGAGTTAGATATGGAATTCAGGATAGCAAGCTGTGAGGCAATCTTTTCCTGAGCCCCAGCAGTTGAAGGATCCTGGACTACTTCACCCAGTTCTTTGAGAACATCTCGTTGAAGCCTGGTGAAGTGGCAAAGATAATTCAGCGAACGCATAGCAAAGGTCGCTGAAGAAAACATCTGCTTTCCATACCTGTCCATGGTCCTAAAATCCTTGTTAGGAGGATGGACAGGTACTGAAGGATCCGCCAGTTCCTTCTTGGTGGCCGCCGCCACCATAGCATCCACAGAGACACCCTTGGAAAGGAACTGTTTGTCGAAGGGGCCGTGATGAACTTGGATGGTCTTCTGGGGACAGGTTCCACAGAATCTGGAGCCACGCCTTCGAGCCACTACCTGCATAAGTGGGTCGAAGGCGGAGACACCCAGGAGGTGGAGGGTCGGGATCCAAAGCCTCCAGGTATACAGACTCATCCTCGGAGGGGTCAATGGAGGGCCAATTCCCCTCTGTTTGAGGAGCTCAAGGATGTCTGAAAAGGAGACATCCTCAGAGGGGACCGTGGGAACCCTCCGACTCATCTAAGTCGGTATCAGATGTAGTAGACTCGGGGGAGTCTGTGTGTTTCCTCTTACGTCCTCTTCCGAGGGGTTCCCCTGCAGGATCAGGAGAAACCTCGGAAGAGGAGGAAATTCCCAATGGGGAAACCTGGGGCGATGGATCCCTGGGCCTGTGAGCAAGAGGCTGGGGCAAGAGGCATCTGCAGGCACTGATGAGGGAGGAGCTAGAGGGATGGACCGTTGACCAGGCTCAGAGGCCAGGACACTCCTCATCACCTCAAAGGCTCCTCTCGGGAGGCCGGAATATCCCGCTCCAAGAAACAGGAATTCCCGGCTCCGAGGAGAGAGAAGGCTCGAGGCCGATGTCGGCGCCGAGCTTACCAAAGCCGAAGCCCCGAGAGGGAGAGCGGGGTCGGACAAGGGTCCGATGCCACTAGCCCCCTCGGAGCCGACAGTGGAAATCCGACGACCGGATCCCTCCAAGGAAGGTCTCAAGGAGGAGATCGGAGTCGAGGACGACGGAGCTGAAGGATGTATCGGCTCCGGCATCGAAACAGTCGCTGTCCCGAGAAGCTCCGGCTCCGAACTCTGGTGTGGAGTCAGAGGAGGAAGTTCAAGGATTGGGGCAATAGCCGAAGTCTGTTGAGATGGGCTATGGAGCATTTGGGCCAGTGCCTGAGACTTCAACAGCCTGCTTACCACCCTCTCTAAATCGTGGTCAGACAGCCTGGAAGATCTCAAGATCGGCTCCGATGGCTCAGCTCCGACAAAGAGGAGACCCCGGAGCCGAGTGGATACTCAGTATTGAAGGGGACCGAGATCTCTTTCGGGTTGAAGCCATCGGAGCCGAAGTCCCCTGAACTCCAGATGGAGCCGAGGGTTTCGGCCCGATGTTGATAAAGTGTCAGCTCCAGCGGAGCCGACAAAGCCACAGCAGTCAAGGTGTCGGAGCCAGCCGGCCAACCTACTGCTTCAACAGAAAATGCATCGGTTCCAGCCGAGCCGATCTCGCCCGGAGCCGGAGCCACCGGAGGAGGCTTGGATACTGTAGCCTGAACCTTCGGTGGCTTAGAAGATTTCCTGACCCGATTTAGGGGAGAACCTTCTGGCTTAAGTAAGCCTCGGAGGATGAGCTTATTCTCCTTTCCTGCAGGACTCTCTGGCTAAAGGCATGACACAAAGCACAGGAGTCCTGCAGGTGCAAAGGCCCCAGGCAATAAACAAGAAGTGTGACCGTCTGTCAGAGACATTTTCTGACAGCACTGGTCACACTTCTTGAAGCCTGAGACCTTGCCTTCCTTAGACATGTCCTAGGAGGAAGAGACACAGACAAAATCCCAACAAACACACAATTTTATCCCCTACACAAACACACAGGAAGGGAATAACCAATGGGGATTTTGGGCCCAACCAAAAAACTTTAGACTAAAGGTATAAAGAGAGGGAAAAAAGTTTGAAAACAAGGGAATAGGGTGGGCTGTAACTTACTACAGACTAAACTATGACTAAACAGGGAAAAATAAATCCCTAACTAAGCTTTTCTTATTTCACTAAGAAATTACTTACCTCAGCTGGCAAAGGAGACCTCTTTCGCTAAGCGGCAAACGAGATCTGAGGTAGTCCCGCCTTGCATCATGGGATATAGGGTTGCCTCGAGCTGGTAAAAGGAGTTCTCGAGCTAAAGCAAGTGCCGAGTCGGAGCCGAGGATCGGCTCCGAACCCATCCAGCAAGAATGAAGGTGAGATTGACAACTTAACATCGGGATTTTGTAACCTCCGGATATGATAGACTGTACCCATTTGTCTCGAGTGATGAGACACCAGGCTTCTGGGTACAGAGACAACCTTCCCCCGACTGCCTCCGAAGGCGGACAGCCAGGCAAGCCCCTCAGGAGTGCTGGAAGGGCTTGTAAGAGAAAGATTCTCTGCTGCCCTGATTCTGCGGACCCCCTCTGCCCCGCGGGCTGCGTCTATTATTGTTCCCTCCTCTGCCTCTGGAGGGAAACTCGCCAGGTGTGTCAGGCATGGCTCCCTGGGGTTTCTGGAACCACATCTTCCTACTCTTCTGACCCTTAGGGTATGGTCTAGAGGGAGTGGAAAAATGGACTCCAATGGCAGAGAGAGTCTTGCCTTCCTGCTCACACCTGGTAAGTGTATCTTTCACCTGAGGTCCAAACAGAGCTGAATCATCAAAAGGGGTGTTGGTGAAAGACACCTTGAAGGGATCAGCGAAGTTACATAACCGCATCCAGGCATGTTTTCTCAAAGCCACGCCTGTGCCTGCGGCTCTACTCGCCCCATCAGCCGCATATGAAATGAGCCGCATGGAGGAGTTAACGATAGAATTAAGAGTCGCCAGATGGGAGTTTATCTTTTCTTGAGGCCCCGCAGCTGATGGATCTTGCAGGGTATCTCCTAGCTCCTTGAGGAGACCCCTCTGAAGACGGGTGAAGTGGCATAAATAATTCAGCGACCGCGTGGAGAAGGTCGCTGAGGAAAACATCCGCTTCCCATATCTTTCCATCATCCTAGACTCTTTATTAGGGGGATGGACAGGTACAGAAGTGTCAGCCAACTCCTTTTTCGTGGCAGCCGCTACCACCATGACATCAACAGGGACACCCTTTGTCAGCAACTGTTTATCTTGGGGGGCTGTGATAAACTTAGTGGGCCTGCGAGGGGTTGGTTCCAGTGTGTCTGGAGCTGACCACGCCTTCCGAGCCACCACTTCCATTAATGTATCGAAAGGCGGAGACACCCAGGAGGTGGAGGGGCGAGAACCAAATGCATCCAAGTATACCGACTCGTCCTCAGAAGGTTTAAGGGCAGACCAGTTCCCCATCTGCTTAAGGATCTCAAGGATGTCTGAGAAAAAGACATCTTCAGAGGGGGGTCTTGGGGACCCTTCTGAATCCTCCAAGTCAGTATCTGACATGACTGACTCTGGGGAGTCAATATGTTTCCTCTTACATTTCCTCTTTCGAGGGGGCTCCTCTGAAATCTCAGGGGAGGCCTTGGAAGAGGAAGATACACCCATTGGGGTGACCTGGAGCATTTGATCCCCTCGCTTGGGGTCTGGAGGAGGGGCAGAGACCGAAGCAGGCACCCTGGGGGGAGGAGCTGAAGGGGCTGATCGAGGTGCATACTCAAAAGTCAGCACGCTCCTCATGACCTCAAAGGCGCCCCTGTCTGGCAGAGAAGAGGGCCCCTGCTCTGAGGAGACAGGAATCCTCTCTGGCACCAAAAGGGACAGCTCTGAGGCCGATGTAGGAGCCAAGCTTACCTGCGCCAAGACTCCGAGAGGGAGAATGGGGTCGGACAAGGGTCCGATGCCACTTGCCCCCTCTGAGCCGACGAGGGAGTCCTGGCGCCTAGATCCCTCCAAGGACAGAACCATTTAAGAAATCAGAGCCAACGAAGGAGCCGAAAGGGGAAGCATCAGTGCCGTTTCCAGGATCCAAGCCCCAACAAGCTCCGGCTCCGAGCTGACAGGAGTCGTCGGAGGAGGAACTACTTCAGAAAATGGAGCAGCCACAGCCTGATGAGGAGGGCTAGTTAATATTTTAGCCAGGGCCTGCGATTTGAGGAGTCTACTAACCACTCTCTCCAAGTCATGATTGGACAGCCTCGAGGACCGAGAAGAGTGGGACCTATGGCTCTGTTCGGACTGTAGTAAAGGTGATCCCGGAGCAGAGCGAATCGACTCCAGGGATGGCGACCTGGATCGCTTACAGCTCCCTGACGGCTCCGACACCAAGGTCGGAGCCGAGAGAGATTTTGATACTTCGGTTCCAGCCGGAACCGAAATTGAAGCAATGCTCCACCTGGCGACGGCTCCATACTGGGAGCCAACGGCTTGGTGGGCTTAGGGGTTTTCACTGGCTGAGACTTTACTGGAGACCCCTAGGGTTTGAGTAACCCCCTGAAAATCAACTTGTTCCTATGCTCCTGCAGGACTCTCGGACTAAAGGCATGACATACCGAGCAAGAGTCCTGCAGGTGTAGGGAACCCAACTAAACACAAGTAGAGTGACCGTCTGTCAGACACATTTTCTGACAGCATGAGTCAGACTTCTTGAACCCTGATACCTTGGTATCCTTTGACATGTTAAAGAAAAAAGGAATACCGATGGATAAATGTTAGACTAGTGCAAAAAAAAAACACATACTCACACACACACACACACACACTAATCCCACACCTTCACACAAAAAATTTAAAGGAAACAATACTAACAAAACTAAGATACTATGACTTAGACTACAAACGCCAAACACTACTT
This sequence comes from Protopterus annectens, assembly GCF_019279795.1. NCBI lineage: Eukaryota > Metazoa > Chordata > Ceratodontiformes > Protopteridae > Protopterus > Protopterus annectens. The sequence continues at coordinate 642,619,940 of NC_056744.1, read as the reverse complement.
CCTACTGGAGCAAATTAAAAAGGGAAGGGGACAGCCTCTAACTTAAATGGCCTACTTAGAGAGGAGGGAGTGGGGAGGGGAGAAACTCTCTAAGTAAAAACGAGTTTCGTAAGGGTCAGAAAAACACAGGGAAACTAAGACTAGTCTACAGTACTACTCTGAATTAACAAAAAAAGTTGAAAACCATACACTAAAAGTTTAATTTCTAAAAATACAAAAGATTAATACGACCTGAGCCAGTGAAGTGCAACCTCGTAGCTGAAGCGGCAAATGAGATCTGGGGGATATAGGGAGGCCTCGAGCCAGTAAGTAGCTCTCGAGCTTTAGAAAATGGTCGAGTCAGAGCCGAAGGTCGGCTCCAAACCCAACCAGCAAGAATGAAGGCGAGAGAGAGACAACTTAACATCATCAATTAAAGCTGAGTAACGTGAACAGATTTTTATACAGTAGAGAGTCAATAATCAAAATTAATTCAGACATACGGTAGTTCAGATAATCAAACATATAATTGAATGGGATAAAACACTAATAAAATCTTGTTTTTTCTGCATGCGGGGAATACACTTCATCTGTTCAGATTCCAGTAGAAAATAAAGAATATATTTTTCACACACAAGTGGGCTACAAGCTCAAAAAAAAAAAAAAAAAAGTGAAAACGTATAACATTTACATAATCAGACTATAATTTTTCCTACCTGAAAACTTTGGATAATCAAAGTTCGGATAAATAGACACTCTACAAGAACTAATGCTCATAATAAATAAAAAGAAAAAATGGATGATCTTGAAAGTCACTGAAGGAGTAACAGAATAACTGGAATAGAAGAGAAAGCTGGAGATGGTGAACTGGAACAGTTTGTAATGCATTTACTGGAGAGATTTGTGATGGCAAGAAATCACAAAGACTGAACTAGAGAGGATACAGAGAGTAGAACAGCAGGCAGCAGCAGAAAGCATATCTAGACATGTTTCCATTACTTTGCTGTAAGCAAAACTTTTAGTTATGTACTTACCATAACTTTAGATGTTTGGGATCCATCTCGCCTACATTCTGTACTGATGGGCTCGGAGCCGATCCCTCGGCTCCGACTCGGCACGCTATGCTATAGAGCGAGGCCTCTTATTGGCTGAGCTATTTCTTATCCCAGGATGCACCACCACTAATCCCCCAGATCTTGTTTGTCCGCATTCATGCACAACTTGTTTATATAACATTGTTAGATGTTTCAAGATGAAACAACAGGATTCGGACCTTCTGATATCCTCTGATCTCCAAGGCAGGGGGAAGGAGGGTGGGTTATTGGGAATGTAGGTGAGATGGATCCCAAACATCTAAAGTTATGGTAAGTACATAACTAAAAGATGTTATGTGATCCTATCTCGCCTACATTCTGTACTGATGGGACAGCGTCCCTAGCACCTAAATCCTGGGTGGCTCATTGGAAAACACTCCTGAGCACTGTGGAACAAAATGAAGCTTGTCCTCTAGAAGCCACATCCAATTTGTAGTGGGAAATGAAGGTGTGCGGGGAAGACCATGTAGCCGCAGCACAAATGTCACTAATGGCAAGCTTAGAATGAAATGCTATCGAAGTAGCCATAGCCCTTGTAGAATGAGCTTTGACAGAGGTGGTAAGCTCTTTGTTAGAATAAGAATAAGCTTGAGTAATACAGTCCCTGATCCATTTGGCAATAGTGACCTTTGTGACAGCTTTGCCCAATTTATTGTCTGCAAAGGATACAAACAACTGATCTGTTTTCCTTGTTTGTTTGGTCCTATCTAAATAAAAACGCAACTGCCTGTGGACATCTAATGTGTGGAATATGAATTCCGCTTTGTTAGAAAATTTCGGAAAGAAGACTGGAAGTTCAATGATTGTTGTAGGCAGAAAGTGGAACAAACTTTAGGGACAAAGGAAGGATTTGGCCTGAGAGATACTCTGTCTTTGTGAAAAACCAAGTACGGAGGTTTCACAGACAAAGCTTGAAGCTCTGAAACCCTTCTGGCAGAAGTAATCGCCACCAGAAAAGCAGTCTTCCACGATAGAAATTTTAGATCACATGTCACTGCCGGTTGGAAGGGGAAGGAAGTTAAGGCGCGTAACACCACATCGAGATCCCATGGAGGAGCAGGATGAGAAATCGGAGGTCTTAAAAGCGCAGCACCTTTCAAGAAGGTCTTACACAATCTGTTGCTCATTAAAGGTGGATTTATAGATTCGTGAAAATTGGAAATAGCTGCCAATTGAACCTTGATGGTAGAGACTGAAGAGCCTTGATTGAAAAGAGAAGTTAAAAATTTTAGTACCTCTGATACGGGAATAGTGATGGGATCCAGGCCCCGGAGTTGAGCCCAAATAGCAAATCTTTTCCATTTGCTAGAATACAATTTCTTTGTAGCAGACTTGTGGGCCGAAGATAAGATGTGTACAACTTCTGGATCCAATGTATGACTCCTGACTATAGTTGGAAGAGGAGGAGCCAAGCCGTCAACTTTAAGGTGTGAAGGGACTGGTGGAATAGTCCCGACTGATGAACCAGAAGGTCTGGGATCTGATCCAGGAACCATGGACCTTCCAGAGCATACTTCCGAAGATAGGGGAACCATGCTTGATGAGGCCAGTAAGGAGCAACTAAGATCATTTTGCTTCCCAAGAGAGATGCCTTTTGGATCATCCTGGGAAGGAGAGGAACTGGAGGGAAGGCATAAAGCAAGCCGGTGGGCCAAGGACGGGCTAGTGCGTCCATGGGGCTCTTCACCGGAGCCGGGTGAGGGAGAAGAACTTTTGCACTTATTTAGAGGAGTCGCGAAGAGGTCGCAACACGGAACTCCCCATTTCCTGAAAATCTGATTTGCCACCGTGATGTTCAGAGACCATTCGTGAGGAGAGAGGATGGTTCTGCTCAATCTGTCGGCTATCACATTGGACTTGCCTGGGATATGAGTAGCCACTAGGAATCATTTGGTCGACATTGCCCATTCCCAAACCCTCATGGCCTCTCTGCAAAGAGGATAGGATCTGGTCACTCCCTGTTTGTTCAAGTACCAGACAACTGACATGTTGTCTGAGTGAACGGCAATCACGCCCTGAGGGAGGTAATCGTGAAGGGCTTGAAGGGACAGAAGCACCGCCCTCATCTCTAGGATGTTGATATGAAGTAGGGTCTCTTTTGGGTGCCATTTGCCTTGGACTGACCTGCCCAGGGAATGCCCCCCCCACCCCATCTGGGAGGCGTCCGTGGTCAAAGTGGCCGCAGGAGGAGGTAGAACAAAGGGTCGTCCCTGATCCAAATTGGAGGGCACTAGCCACCAGCGAAGGTCCCGTTTGAAGGTTTCCGTGATCCATATGAGGTGACTGAGAGGGAGTTCCTGAAAGGACCACTGAGCTGAAAGAAGCCACTGGAGAATCCTCATGTGCAACCTAGCCAGGGGAACTAGAAGAACCGTGGCGGACATGGATCCCAATAGTTGCAGGACCATTCTGGCTGGGGCTTTGGATCTGGGAAGTAAGGCTCGAACTTGAGATTGTATGGTTTGTATTCTGTCTGTAGGTAGATAGACCCGCATTCGGTTTGAGTCTATCTCTACCCCTATGAATCTTATGCGTTGAGATGGCAGCAACACAGACTTTGGCCAATTGAAGGTGATTCCAAGGGACTAGCCCAGTGATATAGTGGCTTGTAGGCTCCGCAATAGTAGATGCTTGGAGGTGGCAGTTAGGAGCCAGTCGTCTAGATAAGGAAACACCTGGAATCCTAGACTTCTCAGGTGAGCAGTCACGACCATCAAACACTTGGTGAACACCCTGGGGGCTGTGGTGAGACCAAAGGGCAGCGTGCGGAACTGAAAATGACTGCCTCCTAGGCTGAAGCGCAGATGTCTCCTGGACGCTTGATGCACCATAATATGGTAATAAGCGTCCTTGAGATCTATGGAGCACATCCAAACACCTTTCTCCCCATTGCTGGAGAAAGGTGTTTGGATGTGCTCCATAGATCCAAACACCTTTCTCCCATTGCTGGAGAAAGGTGTTTGGATCTATGGAGCACATCCAAACACCTTTCTCCAGCAATGGGAGAATGGTTTGTAGGGTGACCATTCGGAACTTGGACTTTCTGACTGAACGGTTTAGAATACTGAGGTCCAAAATGGGTCTCAAGTCCCCGGTCTTTTTTGGCACCAAAAAGAATCTTGAGTAAGTCCCTAATCCGATCTGGTCTGCGGGGACCGGTTGGATGACTCCTTTTTGCAGCAGCTTTGAAACTTCTGAGGCTGCAGTTTCCCGTTGACTGGGTGGCGGGTCCGGGATTTTTTTGGACTGAGGTGGAGAGTGTGAGAAAGGGATGGTGTAACCTCCGGCGATAATTCGAAGCACCCATTGGTCCTGAGTGATACCTTCCCAGGCTTTTAGGTGCTTCGAAAAACGACCCCCGACTGGCTCCGGAGCTGCACAGTCGGGCAATCCCTCAGGGACTGTGAAAGGCTGAAGAGCCACGAAAGGACTCGCAGTCTCCAGTGTTGCGAGGGCCTCTGCCGCCTCTGGGATGGCGTCTTCCGGAAGAATTTCCCCCTCCCCTGCCTCTGGAAGGGGGATCATCCTGCTGAGAGGGCTAAGGCTTCTGAGATCTACTGAACCACATTTTCCCTCCTCTTTTAGCCTTGGGGTAAGGCCGAAAGGGAGTGGAAAATCGTGCCCCTACGGCAGTCAAAGTCTTACCCTCCTGCTCGCAGCGGTCAGTGTGTCCTTTACCTTGGGTCCAAACAGGGAGGACCCATCAAAGGGTGTCGGCAAAGGAAGACTTAAAGGCCTCCAGAAATAACACAGGCGAGCCAGGCTTGTCTCCGAGAGCAATGACTGTACTGCCGCTCTACCGCCTTCGGCCGCATAAGAAATGAGCCTCATGGACGAGTTTGAAATGGACGACAGTGTAGCTAGCTGAGAGCCAACCGTCTGGGCCAGCTCCTCAGGCAGGTTACCCAAGAGGGTATCGGAAAGTTCTTTAATCAGATCCCTCTGAAATCTGGTAAAGTGCGTAAGGTAGTTCAAGGACCTTAATGTGAAGGCCGCTGAACTTAGGGTGTGCTTTCCGTACCGATCCATGCTCCTAGACTCCTTATTAGGAGGATGGACGGACGTCGAAGCCTCTGCTACATCTTGCTGGGTAGCAGATGCCACCACCAAAGCATCTACAGCCACACCTTTAGTTAGGAACTCTTTTTCAGGGGGTGCTGAGAGGAACTTATTGGGACGAGCAGGCACCGGTTCCACAGAGTCTGGGTGTTCCCACGCCCTCGACAGATCAAATCCAAGAGCTCAAGGGCGGAGACACCCAGGAGGCGGAGGGCTGAGCCCGAAGGCCTTAAGGAACACCGACTCATCAGCAGAAGGGGTTTGGACTGCCAGCCGCCTCGTTGTTTAAGGGCTTCCAGGATGTCTGCAAAGGAGACATCATCTGAGGACGACTTAGGGGACCCCTCTGCATCATCAAGATCAGTGTCTGATGTAAGAGACTCATCAGGGGAGTCAACGTGCTTCCTCTTGCACGATCTTTTCCTGGGGTTCTTCGAAGAAGCTTCAGAAGGACCTCCAGGAGGGGGGGAAACCCCAATGGGGGTAACCTCAGGCCCCGGGGCTCCGCTGTCTAAGGACAGGGGGACTGCCAAAGACCCAGTCTTGGTATGCAGGGAAGGAGCTGGGGAGACCATGGAGGTAGCCAAAGATGATTTGGCTAACGGACTCCTCATAGCCCTGAAGGCGGGACCACCAGAATCCTGGGAGGGTCCCACCTCTGTGGCCACGATGGTAGACGGCACTCCCGCAGCCGACGCACCGAGAGGAAGACTTGGGACCGAAAACATCAGTCCCGAAGCATCCCCCCCGGGGCCGACGGAAGAAGTCCACGTATCGAACTCCGACTCAAGAGCCGGAGTTGGAGTAAGGGTCGGGCCCGACCCTAAAACCTCCACGGTTCCACCAGCACCGACTCCAATGGTGCCGAGGCTGTTGGAGGAGGAACCATAGTAGCAGGGTGGACCATCGGCTCCGAAGCCGAATGGGCTGGAGCCGAAACTAACTTTTGGAACACTGGAGACTGGAAGAGTCTTAGGAGCACCCTGTCGATGTCCGAATCAGACATCTTGGAGGATCTGGACGATACCGATCGGGTCCGAACCGATTTCTCCATCGGCTCCATAAGACTAGGGGACCGGCTACGAATGGATTCTATAATTATCGGTTCCGAGGGAGATCTCAAGGCAATTTCCCTCGGTGCCAATGAGGACTTCGGCGCTGAAGGGGAAGAGTCTGAGCCGGCAACCCTCATCGGCTCCAATATCAGTGGAGCCGATGAAGGTGACCCGCCTCTCGATGCCCCAGACCTCGGCTCAGAAACCAGAGGGGTCGAGACTGGAGGCATCGAGGCAGACCATTCCACCCTCGGCTCCGAAGTCCGTGGAGCCGATGGAGAAGTCTGCCTAGGTTTTTTGGCAGTCGGTTCCGACAGACTGGTCGGAGCCGGCGCTTTTTTCTTTTTTGAAGGAGAGGGAGAAGAAAATAAAGCCTCCTCGAAGGATGGCTTAATTAACCCTTTAAGGATTAATTTATTTGTCCTCTCCTGGAGGACCCTTGATGAGAAGGCGTGACACACACTACATGACTCTTGTAGGTGCTTGGTGCCTAAACAATAAACGCACGAGGAGTGGTCGTCCGTTATGGACATCTTATAACCACACCTCGTGCACTTTTTAAACCCGGAGGGTCTATGCTCTTTGGACATGTCTAAAAATAGAGAATACCAAAACTAGCAGTTTAAAGTTCAAGTTTTTTTTTTTTTTTTTTTTTTTGTAAAACGACAATACAGTTGCACAAAAAAACACAGAAAAGGAGGGTCAAGACCCTCTAACTTAAACGGGTACTTGACCCACAAATAACACGCTAGAATAGCAAATAGCAAAAGGGGAAGGCCCCTCTAACTATAACGGGAAATCTTCCCTTAACGAAAAACACAAATTTCTCAACAAAAAAATCCAATACACATTCGTATCACAACAATAGCTGTTAAAACAGCTATTGGGTTCAAAACAAGCAAATTCCTGACAGGAAAAGCCTAAATAAAGTAGTACTTAGCCCAGCAAAGTTGAGACCACGTCTTAGCTTGTAAGCGGCAAACGAGATCTGGGGGATTAGTGGTGGTGCATCCTGGGATAAGAAATAGCTCAGCCAATAAGAGGCCTCGCTCTATAGCATAGCATGCCAAGTCGGAGCCAAGGGATCGGCTCCGAGTCCATCAGTACAGAATGTAGGCGAGATAGGATCACATAACATCAGACTGTTTTACAAACATCTTTGTAAAATGTGATAACTGCCAGGATTATTAAACATTGAACACCTTTCTCAAATGTTACTATTCTGTCTTCTATATTACTGTGTTTTAGTAGTTTTTGAAAATTGTATTGTACTTGTTAACTTTGTTGATATTAGCTTTGTAATAATTGTATATGGAGCTTTTCTCCCAGGGCCTCCATTGAAAATGGGCTCATTTTGGCCCAATGGACTTTTCCAGTTAAACTGCAAATAAAATAATTCTATAGTAGAAGAAAAACTATACTGGAGGTATTAAATTAACTATGAATGAACGGGAGAGCTTCATGGTTGAAATACCCTTGCTGTTCTTCCAGAATTGCAGAAGGGGAATTGTTCAGGCTGCACAGTAGACAGGCTGTTCAAAAAATTAAACAAAGATATCAGAAATAGCTAATAAAGAAAAATTCTGAACGGTCTTCAAGTCGTGAACTAAGAAAGCAACCTTAGACGTAGAAGTGATGCAAAGACATGGTGAGGATGTGCAATGTCAGATGCTGAAACCTCCATAGGAAAGACAAAGTACAGTTGTGTACACTTACCATAAATGTAGATGTTCAAGTGCATTCACTGTTGCAGTCATCACACTTGGGTTATCTGCCTACAGGTAGCCCTCAGTTGGTCCGAATACTAGAGACTTAAGATATCTGCGTCAATTGCTGTCGCTCCAGGACTGACGTCAGGGGTATAAAAAGAGGCAGCTGATGCCATTACATCATTTTTTCTTGCCCCAAATGTCAGGAGCCCCCCAATAGGGAGCTAAGGTATGGTGCGGAAATCACCACCAGTAAATACCAATACCCCTGTAAGGGGTGAGTAATAGACACAGAGAGGAGAGCAAGAGAGAGGGAGAGAAAGAGACTGGAGGGAGGGAAACAAGGACTGCAACAGTGAATACACTCTAATATCTACATTTATGGTAAGTGTACACAACTGTACTATGTTCTTTGTGTTTCACTGTTGCAGTCATCACACTTGGGTTGATTCCCAAAGCTGAAGAAAGGGTGGAGGCAGTCAAGAAGAGTTGGGGCTGGCTAGTATCCTCTGCAGGACTGCTGTTGCAAAATCCGGCCTGGATTTGGAAAAGATAGGCAGGTGGTAATGCTTGGTGAAGGTGTGTACAGAAATCCAGGTAACAGCTTCCAGAATGTCCTTGGTAGGGACTCTTCTGAGGAATGCTGTAGAGGTGGAAGCTGCCCTAGTGGAATGTGTTCTGACCCCTTTCCCATGGTGTTTGTAGCAGAAATGTATACAGTGTGCCATCCATTTGGAAATAGTTTGTTTTGAAATGGCCTTGCCCTCTGCCCCTGGTGCAAAACTGAGTAGTAACTGGTAAGATTTTCTGAAGGGCTTAGTCCTATCCAGGTAGAATTTGAGCTATCTGTGCACGTCCAAGGAGTGTAGGATCCTTTCCCCTTTATTTTGAGGATTAGGGAAGAAGGTTGGCAAATGGATAGATTGGTTAAGAGCCACTCTGGGTACCACTTTAGGCATAAAGGAAGGATTAGTACCAAGGGAGACCCTGTCAGCATGAAAAATAATGAAGTGTTCCACAGTCATAAGTGCTTGTGGCTCAGACACTCTTCTAGCTGAAGTGATGGCCAGAAGCAAGGCTGTTTTCCAAGAGAGGAATTTTAACTCTGCTGGCACTGCAGGCTCAAAGCATGAGCTTTTCCAGTACAAAGTTATGGTCCCAAGTAGGGGTGGGTGCTCTCCTTGGTGGCCTTAAGTTGTTTGCCCCTCTCAGGAACTGTTTGATAAAAGGGTGAGAGAAGAGCTCAGTGTTGTAATGAACATAGATGGCAGAGGCATGGATCTTAATGGAGGAGAAGGATAGGCCTCTGTGGAGTAGATCTGCTAGGTAATCCAGGATTAGAGGGTAAGGAAGGCAGTGCTGTGTCCTCTCCTTTAGATTGAATCCAGGAGCAATACATTTTCCACTTATCAGCATAGCATTTCTTTGTACTGGGTCTTCTGGCTTCAAGAATGATGTCCAACACCTGCTTGCTTAGGCTGGTCACTGGGGGAGAATTCAAGGAATAAGCCAGGCTGCAAGATTCAGGGTTTGCAGTTGTGGATGTAAGATCTGTCCCCCCTGCTGATTGAGGAAGGTTGGGATCTTTGGTAGGTGCCAGGGTGGCACCAGTGACAGGCTGCGCAGTAGTGGGTACCAGTGCTGGCATGGCCAGTCTGGGGCAATCAGGATTGTCCTTGGTCTGTCCTGTCTTATCTTAAGTGATATTCTTGAGAGAAGGGGCAGAGGGGGGAATGCATAGATTGAGAGGTTCTCTCACTGGAAGGATAGGGCATCCACTTTCCAGGCCCTGCTGTGAGGTGTCCTGGTGCAGAATTTGCTGAGTTGGTGATTGCAGGTGGAGGCAAAGAGGTCCACCTCTGGTGTCCCCCATTTCTGGATTAGACAGCTGAAGGTGCTGGGTTCTAACTGCCACTCGTGTGGGTCTAGGAGACGTCTGCTTAAGCCATCTGCCAGTGAATTTTGTTTGCCTGGCAGGAATTGAGCTTGCAGATGAACATGCATGTCCAAGGCCGTGTTCCACAGGGCCATGGCTAGCCTGCAGATTGGGTAAGAGTGAGATCCCCCCTGCTTGTTCATGTACCATATAACTGTGGTGTTGTCGGTTTTTATTAGCAGGGGTCTTGGTTAGAGTAGGGATCTGAAAGCTGTTGTGCTGAACAGCTAGCATCTCTTTTTGATTGATGTGCAGATGAATTAGACTTGGGCTTCAGTGGCCCCGGATGCACTTGTCATCCAGGTGTGCCCCCCCCAGGCATAGTCTGAGGTTAGGGTCTGGGCGACGTGGGGTTGAGTAATGGGAAGTCCCATGTTGTGGTTGCATGCTGCTGTCCACCAAAGAAACTCTGTCCTTAGACAAGGTATGACAATTTCCAGGTCCTGAGAATGTTGGCACCAAGGACTTTAAGTACCATTGAAGTTTCCTCATATGCAGTCTGGCATATGGAATTAGTAGGATGCAAGAGGCCATGCACCCTAGGGGCTTGCAGGATTTTCCTTGCAGATAGCTGGGTTCTGGTGGCCATTTGAGTGAAGTAGTCTGTCAGACGGGCTTGTTTTTCTGGAGTAAGGAATGCCATCTGGGATGCTGTGTCCAAGCTTGCTTACAAGAATACAGTCTTTTGACTGGGTACTAGTTTTGATTTATTTTCATTGATAGTGTACCCCAGGGACGTTAGAATGTTATTTACAAATGTCAGGTGCCACAACAGTTTTCCTGTCTACCTGAATCAGGCAGTTGTCCAAGTACAGGTAAATATGAATTTTTCTCTGTCTGCAATAGGCAATGGCTGGAGACAGGCATTTTGTGAATACTCTGGGAACAGTGAATAAGCCAAGGGGAAGTGTAGAGAACTGATAAAGCATAGATCCTGCCCTGAACCATAGGGATTTCCTGCATGAGTCCCTGATAGGGATGTGCAGATAAGCTCCTTTTAGGTCTAGGGTGGCTAACCAGGCATTTTTGGACAGCATAGGAAGAAGCTGCTGAAGGGTGAACATTTTGAATTTTGGTACCACCAGGAAGGTGTTTAAAATGGAAAGATCTAGGATTGGGTCCCAAGTGCCCTCTTTTCTGGATACCAGGAAATTGGAATGGAACCCTTGATCTATCTGTTCTGCAGGAACAGGTTGAATTGCCCTTATGGAGAGCAGGGATTGGACTTGGTTTTGTGCCTCTGCCCACTGGTTTGGGGGAATGTCTGGGAACCCGTTTGGGGTTGGCAGTTAGTGGAAATAAAATCTGTACCCCTGGTATACAATGTTGAGGACTCATCGGTCCTTGGGGGTGGAGGTCCAGATTTTTGCATTATGGGCAAGTTTTCCTCCTAGGGGCATGAGCAGTTGGGCAGAAGTGAAGAGTGGAGTTGATAAGTCATTGTGAATTCTTTCCGTAAGGGGGTGGCTTAGCACTCTGTTTTTGAGGTGGAGGCACTCCATTGCTTAGATATCTGCATACCCCAAGACTGTAATCTGGGGGTCTGCTTCCCCTGGGTCTAGTTTGAGATGGCCTTGATGGGGCTGGAAAGGACCAATGCTTCGAGGGCAATGCCTACTAAATCTAGGAGGCTTCACTTGCAAGAAATATTTGATTGTCTGCACAGATTTAGCTTTTTGTTCCATCTTTTTTAGAACCTCTTCTGCTTTGGTGCCAAACAGATTGTCCTTGTTCAAAGGAGCATCTAGTAATTTGGATTTGACATGGTCTGGAAAGGTCCGCTCATTTAAGCCAAGCATGCCTTCTCAGTACAGAACCAGTGACTGCTGCCCTGCAAGATGTTTCTACGGCATCAAAGCCAAATTGCAAAGTATGTTTGCTGACTTGGCTTGCAGAATGCGTAAGCTCTTAGAATTCATTTTCTGCAGTCTGTAAAGGTAGCCAATTTTTGCTTAAGTTCCATAATATGTTGCTGGTACTTCAGCATGTGAAACTGGCAATTCAATACCTTAATGGCGAGAGTTGCAGAGGTGTATACTTTTTTACCCAATCTGTCTAAAGCTCTGGAATCCCAGTCTGAAGGGATAGGATTCTTAGTTGTAGTTGCTTTTATACCTTTAACCCCCTGGAAGATGACCTCTGGGTCAGCAGTAAGATTTTTGAAAAGAAATTTGTGAGAGTCTGGAACTCTGTAGTACCTGTCTGGTTTCCTAGGAGCAGAGGGTAAATTATCAGGAGTTAGACTGGATTCCATAAAGACATCATCCACAACATCCAGAACTGGAGGTATTGGTACGTGTCTATGTTGTGGCAAATCTAAAAATTCTCAGAGTCTCTTTTTGGATAGTCTTGGCATTCCCAGTGGACATGCTCTCTTAAAGTATGTAGGGTTTCTTCAAAAGAAAAATCCTCTGGAGGTGAAGCAGAGGGAATGGATTCCTCTGCATCTGAATCCTCATAAGCAGATAAAGGCATGTCTTCATATTCAGGAACCTCAGAGTCAGACTCGGTCTGTTAAAGCTGCTGGGGACAGGTCTCTTTCTCTTAGCAGGGGAAGGCTGGCTTCCCCTAAATCAGCATACTCAGGTCTTCTGCCACTTTAAGCATTTGATGTTGTGGCAAGGAAGCAGGCGCTTGAGTTTGGGTCATCAGTATTTTAGGTGTAGCTTGTATTCTTGGCCTTAGAAAGTCTGTAGTTTTAGACAGAACTGAAGATGCAAAAGAAGTCATCAGTTTGTGTCGAATATCGGTAGTGTAAAGAATTTCCTCAGAAGCCGGTGCCTGCACAGTGGCTCCGGACCCATCCAAGGTAGAGACATCCACAGGTTCCATAGTCAAGAGTCTCATGGCATACTGGACTCTGAATGGGTCCCGTAGCGGTCTGCAAATCCATCGAAGTGGGCATCACAGGCTGCAAAAGTGCCTCACTGAGTGCCAGCGAACTGACAACTAGCTTAAAGGAAGCATTGTCAGTAGTTTTGGACCTGTGCGGTCTCCATCTTTATCCTTACTTTTTTGGAAGATCGGTAGTTGGATGGCTTACTGAAGCCATTTCGGAATACGGAGATCGAGAGTGGAAGTATTTAGTGACAATAAGGGCCAGATGATGAATAGTTCGGGCATTGAACAAAGCACAAAACAGACAACGAAGTACATCATGGTCTGGGCCTAAACAGGTAACACAGTAAGAATGTAAATCTCAGTGTGGTATTTGCTTTCTACAGGCGAGACAATTATTAACTTTTTCTGACACTGGTTAGAGCAAGAAAAAAGGACCCCCAATGGGGGTACTTAGCTTTAGAAGACTTCAGGATGATTCAATTTGGAAACAAAAACTCAAGTAGTGGCCAACCGGCACTCATGCAAACTGCTTCTGCTTTGGGCTCCTCGGCAAGAAAGACTGGTGTAATGGCATGGGCTGCCTGTTTTTATACCCCTTTTGACCTGACGTCAGTCCTGGAGCGACAGCAATTGATGCAGAAATACTAAGTCTCTGGTATTCGGGCGGACTGAGGGCTCCCTACAGGCAGATAATTCCAAGTGTGATGACTGCAACAGTGAAACACGAAGAACATCTGCCTCACCAATGTGGACACATGGCGGTCAAAGTTCAGGCTACTATCTGTGCACCTAGATTTATCACCTCTGAATTCACCATTAGGGACATGCTATTAATGTTGTAATTTGCAGAGGTATTTGATTTCCTAAAGGGTATGATTATGCATTTTTTTCCATTTAGTTTTAGCCCATTGCTCTGGCACCAATCATTTATCCAAGTCAGACTCTGAAGAAGATCTATATCACTGGGGGATTTAATGATTGCCCCCAGCTTGCAGTTGTCATCAAACTTAGTCAACCAAAGGCCTTCTACATTAGCCTTGACCCACAAAAGTATATTTCTAACAGAAGTCCCAGCACTTAAGTCTGTGGCACACTGCTATTAACTGGCTTCTTCCTGAATCTGGATTCACCCACTGTGTCCTGTCCATGAGACATTTGGCTACCCATCTGGTGGCATAGGGATTTATGTCCAGTTTTGCAAGTTCATCTGTAATACCAAAGCGGGGAACTGTGTTAAATGCCTTAGCCGGGTCAAGGTAGGCAGTATGCACCATTTTAACCTAATGACTTTCCCAAAGTCCACCAGATTGAGCAGGCATGACCAGCTCTTGACAAAGTCAAAGTGGGTTGGGTGCAGTATTTGGAGGTTTCCTATGTTATCAGGTCCACGGTTATTCTTTCCATTACTTTGCATATAAGACTAGTCAAACTTACAGGTCTGTAATTTGCTGGGTCTGTTGATGGCTCCCCTCTATGCAGATGGAGGACTGCTGCTGTCCTCCACTCCACAAGGACAAAGCCAGTCTGGAGGTTGTAGTTAAATAAAGATCCTATTGGTCCTATTTCAAGCTACTCAAGAGGCATCCTGGGATACTGTCATACACCATCAATGCATTATTTTTAGATTTAGAGAGCGCAGTTGCAACCTCTTCTCTGGTGATAACTGGTAGAGGAATGGTGGAGAGCATTTCTTGGGGGGGGGTAACCGGAAGTGAAGAGGAGGCGAAATTTGAGATGAATTCATCATTCAGCAGACTTGCTATATCTTCGGGCTAAGTATAGGTAATGCTGTCTACAACTAATTCCATACATGTATGGGTGTTGCCCTTAAGATTGTGGACATGCCTTAGGATTATTCTTAGCTTGAGAGGCTATGAAGACTTGAATAGTCCCCTGATTTGATGAAGGAGCTCTTTTCTCTATTGTGCACTCACAGTCTTATTTCTTTTATTGTACAACTTGTCTTGTGCTTATTTCGGACTGGTACTGCTGTTTCTATGCAGTTGTTTATATGGTTGCACAGACCTTTTGTGTACACCTTCGCATAGGTTTCTGCATTTTTTGAGTTTGGGGGAGCTTGGAAACTAGCTATGCAGTTACTTAACAGGAAGTAGATTGCCTTGGAAAAGTTTGTAAAATTTTGGGGGTTAGGTGGGGGTCCTAAGTTTTATATTTATTTCAAGGGAGACCATTTTGTGATCAGATTTTAACCAGTGAGATCATCACACGTGGGGGGGGGGGTGCAAGGTGCCAGGTCTAGGGTATTTGTACACCTAGTGGGAATGCAGAGTAACTGCTCCAAGGGATTTGCATTGATAAAGTCTTGAAATCTTTGAGCTTGCATGTCAGTGGTTGTGTATGTTTCGCAGTTAATGGCGGGGTAGTTGAAATTCCCCAAGAGTACGGTATCGGGGTGAATGGCAAGTGATTCTAGTAAATTCAGATATGATGTATGGGTTTCCTGGTTCATGGTGGGGGATGTGTAGCAAGCAAGGATATAGTAATGTTTTTTTTCCTATGCTAAGTTGAACACATGGAGTAGCTCAAGCATGTCATATTGTTTGCCCGGTCTTGTGGTGTGATCATCTTTTATGTAAGTGCAATGAGTATTGTGTACATGTCACTAACAACTTGTCTGGCGTTTTGTGTCTGTATGTGAGAATCTTGTCTCCAGTGATGTTGTGCAACTACATCTCTCACATACTGTACTGTCCGTTTCACAATAAAGTGATTGTCAGTGTACATAAGGCAACTGTTGCATTGCCTCAGGATATCCATGTCTAACAAGATATCTGCAGAGATATCAGAAAAGTGCCTATCCATGGTTGCATGTCCTTAACATGTGCTTTACAAGGGAAACAAATGTGGGGTGTTTGTAACCGGACAAGGGATGGGTGCTTAGTGTACTCTACAGCTAACCTATCTGGCAATGCTGTCCAGTTGCTCTTTGAGCAGCAATAGTTCTGAGTGCTGTAGTAATGTAACTTAGAGTTAACTAAATATAGCAATGCTGCTCAGTGCGCAAATGATTTGCTCCCTGAGTAACACGAGATAATTTCAGTAGTTTTTACAGTGAAAGTACAGCTTCTAGTGATTGTGTATACACAGGGCACCACTAACTGTTGCTGTCTGAAGCAAGCACAAGCCTAACAGAGAAGCAGACAAAAAGCAAGTTTTAAACTAGGCATGCCCACAGGCCATTCAGGTAAGCAGACAATAAGCTTTTATACCAACAATTCCCAGCTCAGGTATGTGAAATCAGCCCTCTCCTGCCACAAAAGTGCAGACTTTGACCCTCTTAATGTAAACTGACTGGTTTGGAGCCCAAGTGGTAGAGAACCACAAAAACAGATGCTTAAAAGAACTGACAATCAATGCAGTGTATTTAGAGTATTACAAATGCAGAACAGCAACGCTTATGGCAGTAGAAAAATGCAGCTTAAAACTCTAAGCAAGTGCAGAAAAGACAATAAACAGCACAGAAATTTTTGAGAATACAATGAAAACAAGCAATAGAAGTGCAAAATAATACTTGGATTTTGCTTGCATCTGAAACCATCCTTGGCAAGAAAAACAAAACTGTCAAATTCTGTCATCATTGCCCAACGATGAGCACTTGTGCAAACATAAGGCTTGTATACAAGCAGGAAAAAAAGCAAGTTTTAAATTAGGTATGCCCACAGGCCAATTGGTAAGCACACAATAATAAAGGCAATATTGGAGTTCTTTCATAAAATTTAGCTTAATGTGTTAGTGGGGGCTGGGCAAACAGAATGCAATTTTCAGCAGATAAAAGAACATAAAAGCACAAACTGGAACAGAGATGATTCTCTCACTATTGGCATTCTACTACAGTTTAAGGCATCAGACTATGCAGAAATTTACTAGTAACACTATCTATGGAAAAAATACAATAAACAATTAAGGGTCAAAATTTCACAGGGGTATACAGTTCTGTCACAACTGTAATTTAAACTACAAGACTATGTGCCAGCAGGTTTTAAAATATAAACGGGGAGCTTTTAGAAGTAATTCTACTTGTGGAAACAGAAGTGCAGAATAATGCAGAAACACAAGCTTCCCCACAACTACTAATAACAATACAAGACTCAGGTCCCATTAATCTTACAGAGCAGAAAAGTACAAAATATTATTACCACACACAGGTCACCAAGGGTAACTCAAATGCTTAAGCAGAACTGAAATAATTAAAATTGAAATCTCTTCCTTTTTTTGAAAAGCTAGTTAGTTACTCACAGTTCCACACCTCTCCAAGTCTGACAAAAGACCTTTGTTATAAGCTCCCCCTCATTCCTCACTACTTCATGTTACCTGAATTCAATAAAATTAAAGAAAATGGGTCCTTACATTTTATTGAAAAGGCTGGGTTCTCAGCTAAGCACTCAGTGTCATAATCCTGTTCATTGGCAAAATAACCATGTTCACTGGCAAAACTGTCTACTTTTTCTGCTGTATGTAAAAGATTTGAGACTTACTTTCATAGACAGATGTGCTAATCCCAAGCCAGTTCTCTCTTGAATTACTCCTCCCTAATAATAAATCATACATGTCTTGTAAATAATGGTATCCAAGATCACATAAGAGGAAACTATTCCTAAACCTTTCTTTGTTAATAGGAAAAGTATTTGGAGAATGTTTTGAATCACTTTGTTACACCCTGGTTGATGATGGCTAGGTGAACCTGGGTTGTACAGAAATCTACACTGCTTCCAGACCCTACGTAATTTACTAAATTTCTTTTGGACAGCTAGTTTATAAATCAGACATTAAGCATTTCAGAGCTTGCTTCCTCAAATGATGAGATGGCAGAAAAAAACAGAAATCGCTTTAGATACTGCAAGCTTCAGCAGCTTAGGAAGGGGAGACTGTCTTGGTGGAGAACTAGAAGATGTGTGTTCCGTCTACAGAACAAGTATGAACCAATGAATGCCATCTGATCCAAAGCCAAAAATCACACATACTTTTCAGAACTTGAAGATTGTAGAGAAAGAAAAACCTGCTTTCTTTTCTTGGAAACAGCAAACGCTAAAGGTCATAATATTGCTGAATCTTGCATTGCCTGTGGTAATAAACTGGAATACTCCTTACTGTTTTATAGTCCAATACCAGGAGTTATGTCTGAAGACCGCCAATTGAACCCCAACCCCCCCCCCACATACACTGAAATTCCAAGATACAAACTTCTAATAAGAAACTGTGCAATATACAGGCATCTACCACACTGGCAACTGGTCTCTGGATATCATAATCACAACTATTATGAAATGAGCTGATGAATAAGCAGCATAACCCAAGGAGTTTCAAATTATCCTCATTAGGACTGACATCCAGGGTAGCAGAAGGCCTTCTATTTGGAAGGCTTCACTCTCATCTTACAAGCCATTTTTTCATACCATTAATTAAAAAACTAAATTTCTAATATTCCCTAACCCCTTTCAACCTGCCTAATTTGCAAAAAAAATTGATAAAATTATAAACCCTCCACACTGAATATTTGCAAAACTGCCAATATAATTAAAAATCCAAGCTCCTGACTTCATCAAACACCTCAAGTCCTCTCCACATCATCCCTCCTTCACTGCCAACTCAAACTATGAGGCTCCAAGACATATGTTAGTCTCTATCTCTCCAGGCACTTCCACTGATCTCTCCATAGTTATAGGCATAAAAAAATGTCAATCTATAAAATAATTCAAAAAAATGTTCAAAGCAACACCCAATACACTACCTCAGCCCTCCTCAACTACACAATACCCATAGACAACATGGTTACTGACAATAATAATACAGCCCTCTTTTCCCCAAACACACTGTGAACCCATCGCATAATCATGGATCATAAAATTCACTCCCATGCCATTTCTTCTAATCACTTGGTAGCCTCACTATTTCTGTACAATGGTTCTAAAATACTATGGTGTCTGGCTTGCTGTCTGGACACCATATGTAGACCATGGTTTAGTTAAACTCCAATAGTTTGGACCAAACTGAGGATCTAATAACCCTTCTCTAAGTTACTACCCAATACATTGTATTTTAGGCTATTATTTTATTCCTAATGCAGTTGCAGTTTACCATATGATTGTGAGCAGTTATTAATCTGCTCTTAATTTACTTTATTCCAGGCTTATCTCTATTATCTGCTCTGGTTCACTTAAATATTACTTACAACTGTTAACCCAGTCTACTTTCAGCAAAATATCACAAAAAACTAAAAATGGATTCTTAATCCTAAAAACTAAAACTAAAATGTTGTTGTTCACAAAATCCAAAGCTCCTGCTCTAAAAACTTTCTCAAGGAAAGGATGGGAATCCATAATTTCTCCGGACCTCAGATAAAAACTGGGGGGGTGAACATATAACAACCAAATAAATAAGACCATTAACAAAACACCAAATTACTTATTAAGAATAAGAAAGCTCCTGAAAATATAGCTAAAATAAAGCATCGCTGACCCCCACCTTAAATCTCTCATCCCTTCTTCTCTCTCTCATCACTCCTGTACTCCCAACCTTCATACTACAATATAATCTCAACTCACAAAAAAAAACAAACCTACATTTGCTCAAGCATCCATATACCATTGTTCATCCACCATTGAGCAGCCATCATCAACAGTTACTGGCTAAAGAACCAGTCATTTCAACTAACCTTACCTTACCCTAACCTAATCCTATTACCCCCCAAATTATAATATATAACTACAATTATGCTGCTTCCTGAATATGCCCTTTCCGTCCATTCCGTCCATCCACCCATTCATCCAACCCAACATTCAAAATCCAAAAAACTGTAACTACTAAAAATTCTCACCAGCGCTTTCTGTGGGTGGCTGCTGGAACAAATTTGGAACAAATATTATATCCATCTCTACTTTAAGTTTATTTTAAGCTGACTAAAAACACATCTGGGTTCAATGCGAGAAGTGTTCACCGGTTTGCCGGGATAGGATAGTCTACTTTAGGCTGGACCTAACCCCAGCCACAACATCCATCATCTCCATCATCTCCTTACTATTCCTAATCCTCTTACATTTTAGATAAATTAGAAATAAATAATCAAATATTAATTACTTGAATGTAATTTTTTTCACTTTTATTGTTTTGTTTTTTTGTGTTTTGTTTTTTTTCCGGCCTCCGCTGAAAAAAAACATGCATCATCCCCAGTCGATCCTCCCAAACAAAAATAAAATAAAATAAAAATAAAATAAATAAATACTACTATAAGTGCTGCAGAAGAGGCTTCCCCAGTCCTCTCAAAAATCTGTTGATACAATGAATGAATTACAGAATAAGTGTGTGTGTGTGTGTGTGTGGGGGGGGGGGGGACTTCACTTTTAACTTCTCTGACAGAACACACCAAAAATGTAATTTTGTCAGAATGGCAGCCTTGGGGTGTTCAGCTACAGACGCCTGCTCCTGTGATGTTCTCAAAGAAATGTCTACATTCTTTTGGCTAGAAAACTTCCCTAAAGTTCAATTTGTATAAAGAAAGTTTTAAAAATATACTTGGACTACACTCTTTTGGCTAGATACAGCATAAGGCAGAGGAGTTGAAGCTACTAATGTCAAGTGCTACAGAAAAGGGTGCGCACTTTAGCTCTCCATGCTAAGATCATATCATAAAACTACAGTACTCAAATGTATGAACCATGTTCCTTCCCCCCTTGAGCAGAAAATAAAAAATTGACAAACATCTTTTGCGAAGCATCTAATGCCCAGAAGAGCATCTGTCCATCAGTTTCTCTAGGGAGGTTATTAAAAAAAATTAATAGTCAGTAAAAAGACAATCTATGCTATGGGGAAAATGTCCTTGGTACTGCCATCGATCAAGGCCTACAATTACACTGGAAACACGAGGCAAAAAGTGTAGTGTTTGAAATGTGCATTCAGCTTTCATAGTCATGTCTAATCTTACTCCTGTAATGTGACAATGCACCACATCCTTACAATGGGCATCACAAGTCATATGCTGGATTTAGCAGCCATGTTACCTGGCACACCATGTTTTTATGCAGTGCTGTTTTCTTGGAGCAAAAACTACTGCTATTTATTTAGGGTGGGAAATGTATGCAAGCTTCTCAGTGGATGTTCAACTTACTTTGTGTCTGGCTACCATGGTTACTTTTCATGCACTAATTTCACACAAAATTCTGAAGTACCTCCATTTTTCTCCTGAAAACAAGCACCTGCATCTAGTGCATCCTTCCCTGTTGACAAAGGCAGAGTATAAATAAAACTTTTCTAAATTAACAGCATAAAAAAAGAAGTTATGTACTCACCATAACTTTCCATCTGAGTAGTTAAGACAATTTGTCAGCAACCTGTGGGTTCCAGATCCGATACGGATCTGAGCCGGCAGCTTACAAAGCTAAAGATCCGAGCTCCAAGCTCTTCCCCCTTACCCATACTACACTGCAACCTCCTTCCAATCCTCAGATCGAGTTTGCCACCCACTGCGTGACACACAACCTAAGATATCAAACACCTGATCCGAACACATACACCAGGCTCGTCAGACTCAGGACATCGAGCCCAAACGCAGAAATAAACCACCAATATCAGGGGGAAGGATGAAGGGAAGGTTGCTGACAAATTAAGTCTAACTACTCAGATGGAACGTTATGGTGAGTAAATAACTTCTTTATCTGAAGTAGTTAACTTTATTTGATCATCAACCTGTGGGACAGAGCCCCAGCTACCTGAAACCTTGGGAGGCCCTGAAGGAAGGATATTCTGGAGCACTGCAGAGCCAAAGGAAGCCCTTCCTCTAGACACCATATCCAGCTTACAATGAGTAATAAAAAGTGAGAGAGGAAGCCCGGCTAGCTGCTGAACAAATGTCATCCAGGGAAACTCTAGACCAGAATGCAGCAGAAGTAGCCATAGAATGGGTAGAATGAGCATGGACCCATTCTGGTTCTGGTAATCCAAGTTCTTTATATGCTTGTAAAATACAAAGCGAAATCCATTTAGCGAGAGTTACCTTCGAAACCGGTTTCCCTAAAAAGGGTTTAGCAAAGGAAACAAAAAGCTGATCAGATTTACGGAAAGGTTTGGACCTATGTAAGGTAAAAACGTACCTGCCTGTGAACATCCAGCAAATGAAGTTTGTATTCCCCTTCATTTTGAAAATTAGGGAAAAATACAGGCAAATTAATAGACTAATTAATGTTGGACTCTGAAGCAACTTTAGGAAGAAAAGATGGGCTAGTCCTGAGAGACCTTATGAAAAACTAGGTATGGGGGTTTCATACACAGGGCTTGAAGCTCCAACACCCTCCTGGCTGAAGTGATAGCTGCCAGGAAGGCTCACACATCCTCCTGGCTGAAGTGATAGCTACCAGGAAGGCTGTCTTCCACAACAAGAATTTCAAGTCAACTGATGCTGCAGGCTCGAACGGGGGTGCAATTAAGGCCTGAGAAACCAAGGTCAAATCCCACGGAGGGGAAGAGTGTGTGATAGGAGGTCTCAGTAGAAAAGTACCTTTGATAAAAGGTCTTGCAAATTCTGGCAGCAGCTAGAGAACCTGAATTTTCCCCTTCATGAAAAATGGGATATAGCCGCCACCTGGACTTTCACTGTGGTAGAGCTGGCTCCCTGCTGGAAAATATGAGACAAAAAGTCTAACACCTCTGGAAATGGAGCGGTAAAGGGATCCAAATTTCTCTGAGAAGCCCAAATGGAAAAACGTTTCCATTTACTACTGTACACTTTCCTGGTAGAGGATTTGTGTGCTGCTACCAGAATGGATTTAACTGGAGAAGAGATACCGGGAGTCCTGGCAACTAATGGAACTGGAGCAACCAAGCTGTGAGCTTGAGGCTGTCCAGATTCGGAGGAGGAATTCCCGAGGAATGACGAATGAGATCCAAAATCCAAGGCAGAGCTAGAAGATGAGACCGTAGGCAAGGGAACCAAAGTTGACGAAGCCAGAATGGGGCTATGAGGATAACCCTGTTCCCCAATCGAGCTTTCTGTAAGACTTTTGTCATGACAGGAAGAAAGGGATATGCATAAAGAAGACCAGGTGGCCATGTATGGACAAGAACATCTCTGGGGACTTCCCCCCATCGGGGGAATCTGAGCAAAAAACTCGCTGCACTTCGTGTTGGACGGGGATGCAAAAAGATCACAGCAAGGCTGACCCCACCTGAGGAAGATCTGTTCCACTACGTAAGGGTTCAGACACCACTTGTAAGGTGAAAGGATAGTCCTGCTCAATTTGTCTGCCAAAATGTTGGACCAACCCAGGATGTGCATTGCTATCAGAAAATGGTTGGTGGAGATCACCCATTCCCACACTCTCATGGCCTCTCGACAAAGTGGACAGGGCCTGGTTCCCCCGTTTGTTGATGTACCAGACCACTGACATTGTCTGACTGGAAAGCAATATTTCCCAGAGGAAGACAGGTATGAAGGGGCTGCAACGCTAAAAGGACTGCTCTCATTTCTAGAACATTGATATGCAGAATGGTCTTGCTTGGGGTCCACGTGCCTTGGACAGTCCTGCCCGAGCAATGCCCCCCCACCCTAAGTAGGAGGCATCTGTAGTCACTGTGGCTTGGGGCGGAGGCGTAACAAAGGGGCATCCTCGCAGATCCTGGGACTGAAGCCACCACATGAGAGAAACTTTGCACACTTTGCTTAGAGGAATCAGAAAGTCTAGAGACTGATATAGTAGAGACCACTGAACTTGTAACGTCCACTGCAACACTCATATGCAGACGTGCACAAGGAACCAGATTTAGAGCTGCTGCCATGGAACCTAGGGATTGCAGGACTAACTCCACTGGGGATGCAGGAGTCTGAAGAAGCGCCAAGACATGAAGGGCCAGGCTCCGAAGTCTGTCTAGGGTCAAAAATATCCCGGCCTGAAGAAAATCTATTCTTGCCCCTATGAAGTCTAAGAATTTGAATAGGATGAAGAGAAGACTTCTTCAGGTTTATTGTGATACCTAGTCAATTTGACAACTAAAGAAAGAAGTTTCTGGCTAGCACAAGTTGATGCCTGGTGGGGGCGGTGAGGAGCCAGTCGTCCAGGTACAGAAAGACCTGAATGCCCTGAAGCCTCAGGTGGGCCGCTACAACTGCCAGGACCTTGGTAAACACCCTGGGGGCTGTGGTGAGACCGAATAGTAGGACCCTGAACTGGTAGTGACTGGCTCCTAGCCGAAAGCAGAGGAATCTCCTGGATCACCTGTCTATCGGGATATGGTAGCATGCATCCTTGAGGTCTATCGAGCACATCCAGTCTTCCTCCTGCAAGAACAGCAGAATGGATTGTAAAGTGACCATCCGGAACTTCTCCTTGGCAATGGACAGGCTCATCGTGGATAGGTCGAGGATTGGCCTCAAGTCCCCAGTCTTTTTTTGGCACCAAAAAGAACCTGGAATAGATGCCTGATCCAGACTGGTCTGGGGCACTAGCTGGATTGCTCTTTTGTCTAGGAGCTTTTTTTATTTCCAAAGCTGCTGCCTCCCTTTGAGCGGGTGGGATGTCCGGGAGGAGCTTTGTGGACAGGAGACTGTTTATGAAGGGAATAGAATAGCCTCTGGATATTATTCAAAGCACTCAGAGATCTAAAGTGATGGACTCCCACTGGGCTAGGTGCCACGAAAAACACCCCCCCTAACTACCTCCAGAGAGGAACAGTCGGGCAACCCCTCAGGGCTGCTGCGTGGGTCTGTCGGAAAAGGGTTCCCAGAGACCCAATATTCTTCGGTCCCCCCCTCTGCCTCTGGGCCGGCGTCCACCTTGTTCCCCTCTGCATCTAGGGGAGGAGGAGTCCAGAGTGTTCCAGGACTGCTGAGACTTCTGGAACCACAACTTCTTCTGCCCTCGCTGGTTCCTGGAGAAGGACCACGGCCGACAGCATTTACCCATCCTTCTCGCTCTGGACTAGTGTATCTCGGACGGTCTTCCCTTACAGGGTCAAACCGTTGAAAGGGGCATTCGAAGGATGCCTTGAAAGGTTCCTAAAAATCGCAAAGCCGGAGCCAGGCAAGACACCTCATGGCAATACCGGACTCTGACACCCTAATGGTTCCCTCGGTGGCATGAGAGAGTAGATGCATGGACATATTTGAAACAGACTTGAGAGTCGCCATATGAGCCGAGAATGTCCGTTTATCCTCGGCAAAAATGGACTCCGGGGGAGTCTAATTATATGGGCCATGTAATTCAGCGCCCTTATAGCAAAGGTAGCTGTAGCAAACGCCACTTTTCAAGATGCTCCATTGCCCTAGACTCCTTGTCCAGAGGATTGACCAAGGAACTTTCCTGGGCCAGTTCCTTTTTGGTGGCCGCTGCCACCACCATGGCAACTGGGGAACCCTTACTCCAAGTGGACTTGTCAGCAGGAGGGCTCAATACTTTATCTGGTCGCTTGGGTATTGGCTCTACACAGTGTCTAGTTCCTTCCAAGCTCTGGTGGTAATGAGGTCCACCAGAGGGTCAGCCGGGGGGGGGCACCCAAGAGGTAGATGAGCCTGCGAACTCCTCCAGAAATACAGACTCATCAGAGGAAGGCTTTTGGGTGGACCAGCCCCCCCCTGTGAAGAATTTCCATTATGTCTCCGAAGGAGACGTCTTCGGGGGGGGTGATCTGGGGGAACCTTCCCCTTCCTTCAAGTCGGTATCCTCACTGAGGGACTTGGGGGCATCCATGTGCCTCCTCTTGCACTGGCATTTGCGAGGGGCCTCCTCGGGGGGGGCCCACAGTTTCATATTCCTCCAGGGGAACCATCTGAGGCGTATCGGACACAAGCTGTCCCTGGGTGAACTGGATGATGGAAGACAAACTCAGCTGCAAGGGAGCAGGGGCGGACTCCAACAAAAGAGTGAGGGGTTTCGATCCTCCAGAAAGTACCCTTCTCCACAAAGTCAAAAGCCGAAGGGGAGCCAGCTTCCCTGAAACTGGTGGGGCAGGTAGCCGTGCCCCTTGTATCCGACAAGGGGATCGGAGCAGAGGCCGGAACAGTCTGACCCAGACAGATGGTATGCCCCGACCACAATGGGACCGATGACACACTCATCACCTCAGATCCAACGGCCAGATCTCAGTTCAGAGAGCTCGGATCCAACAGGGGATCTGACAGACTCAAGGGCATGGCCGGCATGAAGGCTGGAGAAACCATCGGCGCCAACCCCCCCCCCGACACATCTATTTTGTAATGTGATACATTAACAGAATTGCATGAAACTTCTTCATAAAGCACACCATCCCATAACAATGTGTTCATTCTATTGTTATAATCAGTTTTTGTCATTATGACCATCCCACCCCCTTTATCATGCTTCATAACTCGCAATGTTTTGTCAGACACCAACTTATTTAATAAGAGTCTTTCACTGGCATTCAAATTCCACATACTAGTGTCAACATTGTTGTTACTCATAAGAGCCCTAAAGTCAAATTCACACAATGCTTCAAACATATTCAACACAATGGGTAAGGGAGGATTAAACGTACTACTTCTACGTAGTGTATCATCATAAAACATTTCAGACCCAAACAATAATCGCAAATTTAATTTTCTGACAAAGACCTTCAAATCTAAAATCAAGCAACACTCCCATCTGCAATTGAGTTTGCAGGAACCTTCTCATCATCCGGTCAATGTCAGCTTCAGAGAGGCTCCTTGGGGATCTTGAGGATGCCACCGAGGGCCGATGCAGGGATGACCTCGAAGCAGGTCGAGCCTCCTCCTCCTCCTCCGGGGAGAACAGAGTTGAGGGGAAGACCACTTTAGCAACTTCTCTGGAGTAGAGATCACTTTGGGGGGGGGCGATGGATACTAGTCCGCTTGTCTCGTGACCCCTCTTCCCTGTCTGTCTCTCTCTCTCTCTCTCTCTCTCCTTGTGTTTCTCCTTCCTGGCCTCTCTCTCGCCCTGTTTGTCTCTCTCTCTCTCTCCTTGTGTTTCTCCCTCCTGGCCTCTCTCTCGCCCTGTTTGGAAGTGGGAGTCCCAGACAGGGGAGGAGGGCCGGAAGCCTGAACAGCCACAGCCGTGGCTGAAGACAATGCAGAAGAGGTAGCTGATTCTGCTGGCAGAAGACCCACCAGAATCAACTTGGTCCTGCGATCCCACAGGGCCCGAATGCTGCACATAGCTTGCAGCCCAATGTTTGATGTGGAACCCCTAGACAAACCATGCACAGTGTGATACCATCGGCCGGCAACAGCTTATAGCCACACTCTGTGCACTTAGAGAACATTGTTTTTTGTGCCTCCGACATATCTAAACTAACTAGGCTAACTAGCAAAGCACACACACACAAGCACGCCAAGGGCAGGGAGGGAAGGCCTACACTGGGTGAAAGTTATAAAAAAACTTTCCTTTTCTACTTTTTTTTGGTACGCAAAACCCGAGGTTAAAGAGGGAAAGGGATTAATTTAACACTCACACAAACCACGCAGATCAAGTTTGATGAACAAACTAACTATACCTGCCTGGAGCTCAAGAATCCCATGTTGGCGAAGCCGCGGCTAAGATCTGAGGATTGGAAGGAGGTTGCAGTGTAGTATTGGTAAGGGGGAGAAGCTTGGAGCTCGGATCTTTAGCTTGGTAAGGTGCTGGCTCAGTTCCGCATCGGATCCGGAACCCACAGGTTGATGATCATTTGAAGTTAACTACTTCAGATCACATCTTACGGTTGACATGATGACTGCAACACTTAGTACATTGGATTTCTACTTTCTTTAAGGTAGTATATGCCAAACAAGCTCACTGCATGGTCTTGGCTGTAAATTCAGTTTTTATACTGCCCGCTATTCTCCAAAACACAAAGTTTTTCTCCTTTACTACAACCTTTAAAAGGCAGTAAAATCTAGGAAAGCACATCTTCTATAGGACAATTTCCGTGATCACATTTGCTATCCTCAGTTTTGAAACTGAATACCCAATTTTTAACATATTAATGTTTATGATGGACACCAAGCACTGCAAAGTACAGTTGTGTACACTTACCATAAATGTAGAGGTCTGAGTGTATTCACTGTTGCAGTTATCACACTTGGGTTATCTGCCTACAGGCAGCCCTCAGTCAGCCTGAATACCAGAGACTTAGTATTTCTGCGTCAGTTGCTATCCCTCCAGGACTGATGTCAGGTCGTCAGGGGTAATAAACAGGCAGCCGATGCCATTACATGAGTTTTTCTTGCCCCAAATGTCAGGAGCCCCCAAACAGGGAGCTAAGTTATAGTGGTGAAAAACACCACCAGTAAAAAAAAGTAAATACCAATGGCAACACAGAGAGGGGAGAGAGACAGAGACATGGGGGCTGGAGGGGGGGGGTGGACTAGGACTGCAAAAGTGAATACACTCGAACATCTACATTTATGGTTAAAGTGTACACAACTGTACTATGTTCTTCGTGTTTCACTGTCGCAGTCATCACACTTGGGTAGATTCCCAAAGCTGTAGTAGGATGGAGGCAGTCAAGAGTTGGAACTGGCTAGTATGCCTTGCAGGACTGCTGTAGCAAAACCTGCCCTGGAATTGGAAAAGATAGGCAGGTGGTAATGCTTGGTGAAGGTGTGTACAGAACTCCATGTAGCAGCTTCCAGGATGTCCCTGGGTAGGGACTTCCCTGAGGAATGCTGTAGAGGTAGAAGTTGCCCTGGTGGAATGTGTTCTGACCCCATGAGGGGTTGGTTTCCCATGGTGCTTGTAGGAGAAATGGATGCAGTGCGCTATCCTTTGGAAATTATTTGCTTGGAAATGGCCTTGCCCTCTGCCCCTGGTGCAAAGCGGACTAGTATCTGGTTATTTATCATGAAGGGCTTAGTCCTATCCTGGTAGAATCTGAGTTGTCTGTGCACGTCTAGGGAGTGCAGGATCCTTTCCCCTTTACTTTGAGGATTAGGAAAGAAGGTAGGCAAATGGATAGATTGGTTGAGAGCCACACTGAACAACACTTTATGCATAAAGAAAGGGTTAGTCCTGAGGGAAACCCTGTCAGCATGGAAAATAATGAAGGGTTCCACAGCCATAAGTGCTTGTAGCTCACTCTTCTAGCTGAGGTGATGGCCAGAAGTAAGGCTGTTTTCCAAGATAGGAACTTTAACTCTGCAGGTTCAAAGGGGGGTAAGCTTGAGTTTTTCACATTCAAAGTTAAGGTCCCAAGCACAGGTGGGTGCTCTCTTTGGTGGCCTTAAATTTTTTGCCGCTCTCAGGAACTGTTTAATAAGAAGGCGAGAGAAGAGAGGCGGCTCAGTGTGTAATGAGCCGAAATGGCAGAGGCATGGATCTTAATGGAGGAGAAGGATAGGCCTCTGTGGAGTATATCTGCTAAGTAATCCAGGATTAGAGGCAGGGAGGGTAGAGATGTGTCCTCTCCTTTAGACCAAATCCAGGAGTAGTACCTCTTCCACTTATCAACATAGGATTTCCTTGTACTGGGTCTTCTGGCCTCAAGAATGGCGTCCAGCACCTGTTTGCTTAGGCTGGTTACTGGGGGAGATTTCAAGGAATAAGTAGGCTGCAAGATTTAGGGTTTGCAGTTGCGGATGCAAGATCTGTCCCCCCTGCTGAGAAAGCAGGGTTGGATCCTGGTGTAGGTGCCAGGGCGGCACCGGTGACAGGCTGCGCATGAGTGGGTGCCAGTGCTGGCATGGCCAGTCTGGGGCAATTAGGACAGACCAAGGAAAATTCGGTCTTATTTTGAGCAATACTCTTGGGAGAAGGGGAAGGCACAGACTGAGATAGAGTTACCCACTGGAAGGATACGGCATCCACTTTCCAGGCCCTGCTGTGAGGTGTCCTGGTGCAGAATTTGCTGAGCTGGTGTTTCCAAGGGCAGGCAAAGAGATCCATCTCCGTGGTCCCCCATTTCTGAATCAGAAGGTTGAAGGTGCTGGGGGTCTAACTTCTGCCAGCGAGTTTTGTTTGCCTGGCAGGAAAGTACAGTTGTGTACCTACCATAAATGTAGATGTTGAGTGTATTCACTGTTGCAGTCATTACAATTGGGGTTATCCTGCTGGCAGACTACCTGCAGTTGGCCTGAATTCCAAAGTCCTGGTCTGGCATCGGTTGCTGTCACCTCCTCCCTGACGTCAGTGCGCCAGGGGTATAAAAGATGCAGCCGATGCCATTTTCTTCAGTTTTTCTTGCCCCAGATGTCAGGTGCTCCAAAAGGGTAGGCTAATTTATGCCAATAAACATGCATGCAGTAAAGTAAAAACTATTCCTTCATCTACAAGCAAATACACCACATAGGTTGTATAGACTAGAGGAGTACAGATAAGTCCCAGCAAAGGAAAGGGGGATGGTGGGTCGGTAACCTGGACTGCAACAGTGAATACACTCGAACATCGACATTTATGGTAGGTACACAACTGTACTATGTTCGTGTTGAATCCCAAAGCTAAGGTTGGGCGGCTGGGGCTAAATAGGATTAGGAGAGGCTAGGAGGCCCTGCAGAACTGCAGTGGCAAAGCCTGCTCTGGATTTAGAGTAGAGAGGTAAGTGATGGTGCTTTGTAAAAATGTGCACTGAACTCCAAGTTGCAGCCTCTAAGATGTCTTTGGTTGGTACTCCTCTGAGGAAGACTGCTGAAGTGGCTGCTGCTTTGGTTGAATGTGGCCTAATGCCCTTGGGCACTGATTTGCCATGCTGTTAATAGCAGAAACGAATGCAGTGGTCTATCTATGTTAAAACAGTCTGCTTTGAAATCGCCTTTCCTTGTGATCCTGCAGCATATGCCACTAGAAGTTGTTCAGTCTTTCTGAAAGCTTTGGTTCTGTCCAAGTAGAAGCGTAGCTGCCTGTGAATGTCCAAAGAATGCAGAAGTCTCTCACCATTATTCTGTGGGTTTGGATAAAAGGTAGGCAAATTAATTGTTTGATTCAGGGCCACATTGGACACTACCTTAGACATAATGTTGGGTTTGTCCTCAGAGAAACCCTGTCAGGATGGAAAATAATAAAAGGTTCCACAGCCATGAGTGCCTGTAACTCTGATACTCGTCTTGCAGAGGTTATTGCTAGGAGCAGAGCTTAAGAATTTTATATCAGCTGCAGAGGCTGGCTCAAAAGGAGGTAGTGTGAGTTTTTCCAAGACATAAATTGAGGTCCCATGCAGGTATTGGTGCTCTCCTTGGAGGTCTTATGTTTTTGGCCCCTCCGAGGTACTCCCTTAGTAATGGATAAGAAAAAATAAGTGGTTCTGTATTGTAATGTGCTGAAATGGCAGAGGCATGAACCTTAATTGATGAAAAGGATAGGCCTTTGTCCAGCATCTCAGTTAAGTATTGTAAAATCTGAGGAATATTTGGTACAATCATGTCAATTCCTTTTGCCTGGTTCCAAGCACAGAATCTCTTCCATTTTTCTGCATAAGATTTTCTGGTGCTAGGCCTCCTGGCCTCCAAAATAACATCCATCACTGCTTTAAAGAGAGGAGTGTTTTGAATGGTTACATTATCCGCCATGCTGCCAGATTTAAGGTCCTGAGTTGGCTGTGCAGGATCAGACTGTTTTGTTAGACCAATAAGTGAGAAATTTGAGGAAATGTCCAGGCTGGGCATTGTGACAAGTTCTTCAGGATTGGGTACCAGTGCTGGCGCGGCCAGTCTGGGGCAATCAGTATCATTTTTGGCTTCTCTTGTCTGACCTTTAGGAGTACCTTGGGGAGGAGAGGCAGTGGAGGAAAGGCATATACTGTTGTTTTTCCAGCTGAAAGATAGAGCATCCACTTTCCATGCTTGCTTGTGATAAGTCCTTGTGCAGAATCTCTGTAGTTGGCAGTTGTGAGGGGAGGAAAATAGGTCTATGTCCAGGCACCCCCAGTTCCTTGTTATCATGCTGAAGACTTGTGGATCCAATTTCCACTCGTGAGGATCCATTAGGTTTTTGCTTAGTTCGTCTGTCAGAGTATTTATCTTTCCTGGCAGGAATTGTGCTTGCAGATGTACTTGGTAAGTCAATGCTGTGTCCCACAAAGTCATGGCTAGTCTGCAGAGGGGGTAGGAATGTATGCCTCCCTGCTTGTTTATGTACCACATGAGTATAGTATTGTCCGTCTTTATCAATAGTTGTCCTGGATGAAGTAGATCCTTGAAGGCGGTCAGGGCATTTTGAACAGCCAGCATCTCTTTTTGATTGATATGTAGATGCATTTGGCTTGTGGACCATGTGCCCTGAATACATCTTCCTGCCATATGGGCCCCCCAGGCGTAATCTGATGCATCTGTTGTTAATGTCTGCTTGGCTGTGGGTAAAGTGAAAGGCTGTCCCTTGTTGTGTTGACAGGCGTTTGCCCACCATCCAAACTCCTGTTGCAGGCAGGGAATGAGGGTAATTATTGTGTCCAGGCTTTGGCAATGTTGAGTCCAAACACTTTTTAAATACCATTGTAGTTTCCTCATATGCAGTTTTGCATATGGAATTAGCAGAATGCAGGATGCCATGAAGCCCAATGCCTGCATAATTTTTCTTGCAGATAACTAGGTCTTTGTTGCCAACATTTTGAAATAAGTAGTCAGTTGTCTTTGATTATCTGGCGTGAGATAAGCCATCTGGGCAGTTGTATTTAAGCTTGCACCCAGGAATATCATCTCTTCAGAGGGTACTAGTTTTGATTTCTTTTCGTTTACTGTGTACCCTAGGCATGTTAATAATCTTTTTACAAATGCCAGATGCTGTAGTAGAATGTCCTTGTTCTCTGCTTGAATAAGGCAGTCATCGAAGTAAGGATATATTTGTATTCCTCTTTGTCTGCAAAATGCAATTACTGGTGCCAGGCATTTTGTGAAGACCCTGGGCACAGTAGATAAGCCAAAGGGCAGTGCAGGGAATTGGTAGTGCATTGAGCCAGCTATAAATCTGAGGTATCTTCTGCATAATTGTCTGATTGCGGCATGCAGATATGCCTCTTTTAGGTCTAAAGTCACAAGTCAAGCCTTCTTCCCAGCATGGGCAGAAGCTGCTGCAGAGTCAACATTTTGAATTTTGGAATATCCAGAAATGTGTTTAGAATAGACAGGTCCAGTATTGGTCTCCAGGCTTTGTCCTTTCTGGGCACCAAGAAGAGTTTTCAGTAAAATCCTAGTCCCTGCTTTTGCTGTGGTACTCGCTGAATGGCCCTCATGTCCATGAGGGATGAAACTTTCTTTTTGTGCCTCTGCCCATTGATTGTGTGGCAGGTCTGGCATACCATTTGCCCTTGGCAGGGTGTGAAAATGGAACCTGTAGCCTTGTGACACTGTATTCAAGACCCATTTGTCCTGGGTGATAATGTGCCAATTTTGTGAAAAAAGTGCTAGTTTTCCCCCTAAAGGAGCTGCCAGAAGATAAGTGCTTGGTGCTGGCAGGGGAAAGTCATTGAGACTGTTTCCTGTATGGCTGTGATTTATCTTCTCCGCTTTTGGAGGTAGAAGCACCCCATTGTTTAGACCTGTATGAGCCCTGGGGCTGGGATCTGCCTCTGGGGCGTCTGTATCTGCCTCTTTGTGGCTTATCTGACACTGGAAAGGACCAATTCTTTGTAGGCTAGTTCCTGCTAAATCTGGGAGGTTGTACCTGTAAGAAATCCTTGACTGTTTGCATAGATTTAGCTTTGTCCTCCATTTTCTTCAACACCTCTTCTGCTTTAACACCAAACAAGGTATCATGCTGTAATGGAGCATCTAATAATTTTGCTTTAACATGATCAGGCAGATTCTGTTCCTTTAACCAAGCATGCCTCCTAATAACAGAACCCGTAACTGCGGCCCTGCAGGAGGCCTCTAGAGAATCAAAACCACATTGCAATGTATGCTTTCCTACTTCTTCAGCTGCATGCAATAAATCCTGCATTTCTTTGTTTTCTGCACATTCAGAATTTGTCAACATTTTCTGTTTAAGAAGTGAAATAAGATATTGCTGATATTTAAGCATATGAAATTGACAATTTAAGGACCTTACAGCCAAGGTAGCGGAAGTGTAAATCTTTTTTCCCCATCTGTCCAGGGCCCTAGAATCCCTATCAGAGGGAATAGGGTTTTTTTGCAGTGGACACCTTGACCCCTTTGGGACCCTGAGAGAGAGTTTCTGGGTCAGGTGCAGGGTTTTTATAAAGAAATGTATGTGAATCAGGAAACCTGTAGTATCTGTCTGGTTTAACAGGAGCTGGTGGTAGAGTCAGGAGTCAGACTGGACTCTATAAATACATCATCGACAATGTCTAAAACAGGAGGTATAGCAAGGGCCTGTGCTGAGGTAGTAAGTGAAGTTCTCTGAGCCTTTTCTTAGATTCTGAGTAATCTTGGCTCTCCCAGTGGAAGTGTTCCCTCATAGTATGCAGGATCTCCCCAAAAGAATAATCCTCAGCATCAGAATCCTCATAGGGAGGAAGAGAGTATCCCTGTTCATAAGAGGAATCAGAGGAAATGGAAACCTGATCTGAAGATTCATATTCTGTCTCTTGCCTAGGCCTCTTATCAGGAGGGGGCTGGGAACCCCTGATCAAAGTAATTAGGTCTTCGGCCATTTTAAGCATCTGTTTTTTAGGCATGGCGGCCTGTCCAGGGGAATGTTGTACTTGTTTCTTTGTCTTTAGAGGTCTTTGCCTTTGAAGCTGAAGTCGTTTTCACATATAACTGTGTAGGCCTGAAAACACCCTCAGAAGCCGATGCCTACTCAGCGGCTCCAGACCCATCTGAGGGAACAGTTTGAGGGTCCAATACCTTGAGTTTCCAGCGGCCTAGTCGGCTCTGAGGTAGCGGGCATCAGGGGCTGCGAAAGCACCTCACTGAGAACCGGAGACTGGCCTAGACGAAGCCTCGTTGTCGGTTTTGGATCTCGGATGCTTGTCCTTTTCTTTTTCTTTGCGCTTTTTATAAATTCCGGTAGTCGGCTGTTCCGACGGCATTATATAACTAAATCTTCTGCCAAAATAATGAAATGCAAAATCGTACCGACACTTAATAGTGCGTTGGTTAAATCTAGCACAAAACCGACAACTAGCAACGTCGTGGTCAGGGCCTAGGCAAGGAATACAGTAAGAATAAAAATCCTTATGAGGTATTTGCTTCCCACAAGAAATACAATTATTAACTTTTTCTGACATCGGTCTGGAGCAAGAAAAAAGTTTCCCTAATGGGGTACTTAGCTTTAATGAAGACTTCGGATCTGAAATTCGAACTTGAAAATCTCAGGAGTCGGCCGACCGCCACTTGCGAACTGCTTTTGCTTCGGGCACCGCACGGCAAGACAGACTGAAGAAAATGGCGTCGGCTGCATCTTTTATACCCCTGGCACACTGACGTCAGGGAGGAGGCGACAGCAACTGACGCCGGACCAGGACTTTGGAATTCAGGCCGACTGCGGGTAGCCTGCCAACAGGATAACCCCAATTGTAATGACTGCAACAGTGAAACACGATGAAGATCAGAGCTTGCAGATTGACCTGCATGTCCAAGGCTGTGTTCCACAGGGCCATGGCTAGCCTGCAGAGTGGGTACGAGTGGGTTCCCCCATGCTTGTTGATGTTCCACATAACTGTGGCGTTGTCTGCTTTTATTAGCAGGTGTCCTGGAGACAGTACGGATCTAAAAGCTGTCAGAGCATGCTGCACCGCTAGCATCTCTTTTAGGTTGATGTGCAGATGAATTTGACTTGGGCTCCAGTGGCCCCGAATGTTCTTGCCGTCCATGTGTGCCGCCCCAAGCATAGTCTGATGCATCTGTGGTTAGGGTCTGGGTGGCGTGGGGTTGAATAAAGGGGAGTCCCTTGTTGTGGTTGCATGCTGCTGCCCACCAAAGAAACTCCATCCTTAGACAGGGTATGATAGGAATGACAGTTTCCAGGTCCTGAGAATGTTGGCACCAAAGACTTTTCAAGTACCACTGTAGTTTCCTCATATGCAGTTTGGCATATGGAATTAGTAGGATGTATGAGGCCATGAACCTTAGGGCCTACAAGATTTTCCTTGTGGATAGCTGGGTTCTAGTGGCCATTTGAGTAAAGCAGTCTGTCAGATAGGTTTGTTTTTCTGGATTGAGAAATGCCATCCGGGATGCTGTGTCCAAGCTTGCCATCTTTTGAATGGGGACTAGTTTTGATTTATTTTCGTTGATGGTGTACCCCAGGGAGCTTAGTTTTTTTTTACAAATAGCAGGTGCTGCAACAGCATTTCCTAACTGTCTGCCTGAATTAGGCAGTCATCCAGGTACGGGTAAATTTGAATATTTCTCTGTCTGCAATAAGCAATGGCTGGAGCCAGGCACTTTGCGAATACTCTGGGAGCAGTGGGTAAGCCAAAGGGAAGTGCATAGAACTGATAATGCAGAGATCCTGCCCTGAAGCATACGCATTTCCTGCATGACTCCCTTATAGGGATGTGCAGGTAGGCTTCTTTTAAGCCTAGGGTAACTAACCAGGCATCTTTGGCTAGCATAGGTAGAAGCTGCTGCAGGGTGAGCATTTTGAATTTTGGTACCATGAGGAAGGTGTTGAGAATTGAAAAATTTAGGATTGGGCACCAAGTGCCCTCTTTTCTGGGTACCAGGAAAAGTCTGGAATATAATCCTTGACTTATCTGTTCCACAGGAACCAGCTGAATTGCCCTTATACAGAGCAGAGATTGGTTTAGTGTCTCTGCCCACTGGTTTGGAGGTAGGTCTGGAACCCTTTTGGGGTTTGCAGTGGGTGGAAGTAAAATTTGTACCCCTGGGATACAACATTGAGGACTCATTGGTCTTGGGTGATGGTAATCCAGTTTTTTGCATGAAGGGCAAGTTTTCCTCCTAGGGGCACAAGCAGTTGGGCAGAGCTGGTTAGTGGAGTAGAGGAGTCCTTGGGAATTCTTTCCAAAAGGGGGTGGCTTAGCATTCCCTGCTTTAGAGGTGGAGGCACTCCATTGCTTAGATCTCTGCATACCCTGAGACTGTAGTCTTGGGGGGGGGTCTGTTTCCCCTAGGTCTAGTTTGAGATGGCCTTGATGGGGCTGGAAAGGACCAATGTTATGAGGGGCAATGCCTACTGAATCTAGGAGGCTGTACTTGCAAGAATTATTTGACTGTCTGCATAGATTTAGCTTTTTCTTCCATCTTTTTAAGAACCTCTTCTGCTTTGGTGCCAAACTGTCCTTGTTCAAAGGAGTGTCAAGTAACTTTGATTTGACATGGTCTGGCAAGGTCTGCTCCTTAGACCAAGCATGCCTTCTCAGTACAGAACTAGTGACTGCTGCCCTGCAAGATGCTTCTAGGGCATCAAAGCCACACTGCAATGTATGCTTGCTGACTTGGCTTGCAGAATGCATAAGCTCTTGCAATTCTTTATTTTCTGCACAGTCTGAAAAGGTAGCTATTTTCTGCTTAACAAGTTCCATAGTATGTTGCTGGTACTTCAGCATGTGGAACTAACCATTCAAAGCCCTAATGGCAAGAGTTGCAGAGGTATATACTTTCTTACCCCATCTGTCCAAAGCTCTGGAATCCATGTCCGCAGGTGTGGGATTCTTAGCTGTAGCTGCCTGGATACCTTTAGGCCCCTGGAAGATGACCTCTGGGTCCACAGTAGGATTTTTGAAAAGGAATTTGAGAGAGTCATGTACTCTGTAGTACCTGCCTGGTTTCCTAGGAGTAGGGGGTAAAGTATCAGGAGTAAGACTGGATTCCATAAAGACATCATCCACAACATCCAAGACTGGGGGTATTGCTAAAGGCCTATGTTGTGACAAATCTAGAAATTCTCAGAGTCTCTTTTTGGATTGAGGATAGTCTTGGCATTCCCAATGGAAATAATCTCTTAAAGTATGTAGGGTTTCACCAAAAGAAAAGTCCTTTGGAGGAGAGGCACAGGGAGTGGAGTCCTCTGCACCTGAATCCTCACACAGATAAGAGCATATCTTACCTCAGAGTCGGACTCTTGGTCTGTTGATGCTGCTGGGGAGTGGTCTCTTTCTGTTAGCAGGGGAAGGCTGACTTCCCCTAATCAGCATAATAAGGTCTTCTGTCATTTTAAGCATTTGATGTTGTGGCAAGGGAGCAGGTGCATGCGCTTGAGTCTTCTGTTTTCTAGGCGTAGCGCATACTCTTGGCCTTAGAAACTCTGTAGTTTTAAACAGAACTG
Organism: Protopterus annectens; assembly: GCF_019279795.1. NCBI lineage: Eukaryota > Metazoa > Chordata > Ceratodontiformes > Protopteridae > Protopterus > Protopterus annectens. The sequence continues at coordinate 642,582,188 of NC_056744.1, read as the reverse complement.
AAGGCACGAAAGAAGTCAGTCCGAGTCAGAGATCGGTAGTGTGAAGAACTTCCTCAGAAGCCGGTGCCTGCTCAGCGGCTCCAGACCCATCCAAGGTAGAGACAGCCGCAGGTTCCATAGTCGAAGAGTCTCGTGGCATACCAGACTCCGAACAGGTCTCGGTAGAGGCCTGCAAATCCAATGAAGCAGGCATCAGGGGCTGCGAAAGCACATCACTGAGTACCGGCGGACTGGTGACTAGCTTAACGGAAGCGTCGGCGGCAGCCATGGACCTGTGTGGTCTGTCTCTGAATTTATCCTTACCGTTTTTGGAATATCGGTAGTCAAATGGCTGACTGAAGCCATTTCGGAATATGGAGACAGAGAACGAAAGTATTTAGTGACAAAAAGGGCCTGACAACGGATGGTTCGGGCATGAACAAGGCACAAAACTGACAGAGGTACGTCGTGGTCTGGGCCTAAACAGGTGACACAGTATAAATGGAAATCTCGGTGTGGTATTTGGTTTCCAATGGCAAGACAATTGTTAACCTTTTCTGACATAGGTTAGAGCAAGAAAAAAGGATCCCCAATGGGGAACTTAGCTTTAGAAGACTTCAGGATGATTCAATTCGTAACGAAAAACACAAGTAGCGGCTGACCAGCACTCATGGGAACTGCTTCTGCTACGGGCTCCTCGGCAAGAAAGACTGATGTAATGGCATCAGCTGCCTGTTTTAATACCCCTGATGACCTGACGTCAGTCCTGGAGCGACAGCAACAGACGCAGAAATACTTAGTCTCGGGTATTCGGGCCGACTGAGGGCTACCTGCAGGCAGATAACCAAAGTGTGATGACTGAAACAGTGAAACACGAACATCACAATTTTACCAATACTGAGATAACCCAATTATACCTGTTAGAATCCTATACTGCACGACATTATTCCACACAAGACATTATTCCACACTAATTCTGTTAAGTGATCGAATACAGTTTTACTTGTTAGAACCTTTCATGAGCACTGCTCTAATTTAGAATATAATGTGATAGGTCTATAAATACTACATCTCACAGATGGTGTGTCTGGGCGTTTTGTCCTGCTAAGAGGGACCATTTCAACCCATTAAGTTAGCTGGCTAACATGGCTATGATTTAGCAGAAGTTTAGCCTCCTAGGGCCTACTACTGTTACACCTCTCTTACAGATGGCAGCACAAAAGTGGTTAAAAAATGGAAACGTCAAAATAATTTTCAGAACAGCTATCTGCTCACAGCCTTCACTGTATGCCAACTAATTTCCTCATACTCCCAGGATGAATCTGAAACACTTATTTGTTTAGTCCTTACATGACAGGAGAACCTTAAAGCAAGCATTTTAAAATGTATAACTTGCATTAAAAGATTTGTAAATCTTCAAAACGTTCTACATAAAGGTTAGACTAAACTAGTGGCACCCAGCTAAAAAAAATATTATATAGGCATTAGTTTTGTTGCATGTCTTTAATATCACAATTAAATGCATTTAAAATCAAGAATACCATTTAAAACAATGCAATAAATGAGCAATTCCATTTGTTAAGACATTAAACTTTTCAAGTATTTACCAAATGTGTAGTGAGAGCCTATTATACAGACAGACCATAAATTCTCTGCAAATGCCAGAGTAAGACGGAAAAGTGCAGGAAAAAGATTCTTAAAAATACAAAAGTTACGTTATTCAGAAATATTAATAGTAATGACCCTACCTGAAACTTCTTTCATTTCACAATCAGTACAATAAATCACCACAGAATTTAGGTTACTGTACCTGAACTGATCAGTGAGGGACAGTACAAGGAAGGATCTTACAATGGATTGGTGGGTATACAGCCTGTGAATGTGGTGCATACTTCTTAGTTCTCATATTCTTTCAATTCAGTTTAACTGTTTTTATAGGAATGCATTCAGTTTATACCACATTGTGCCACACATGAGCTGCACTGCAACCTTGGAGTTTAGATGAGTCAGCATACTGACCTAAGTATTAAAAGATCACATTTTCCTGGCAATTCTAAAGCTTTAAACTAAAATTAAACTGTCAGGACCGTCTCAGGAGGAATTGAACAGCCACAGATGCACTCTGAGGGTAACAAAGAGAAAAGCTGTTTACTTAAACCTTAATAAACCTTCAACACCTTGATAAAAAAAATCTTGACCATTTTCATGTTTGTCCACCTTCTTACTGATTTTTTTTTTCTTTTTTAATTCAGTAAATATAGTCTTTCACTGTTGTCACTTTTTATGTAGCAGTATGAGCTGATTTACTGGCAATTTGCCTGACTTTACTTGTGTTTGAATTTCTGGCTTGTGTCTCAAAGCAAATACTAGAGCTCTTATGGTTTTACGGTAGGGAACACGGATAAGACGGGAACACTGGTGAAACGCTTCCCTTTCGATGTTTTCAGTCAAAGGATGATCATCCTGGAAACAATTGATAGGAAAAAAAAAAACATAAATCCTTTAAGTCTAAGATTTATGAAAACTTTCTAAATAATTCTCTTCCACCCAGAAAATATGACTGAAATCTTAAATGTTCATAACATAAGGTAATAATAGTCAAGTGAATAAAACAACAGTGTGACTTTCAGCAAAAAAATGCAAAGTTGCTATTTAACCACCAAGCACTGAAATGAAGGAGAATGTAGAAATGCTTATTCAAATATATTAATTAATAGACTGAGATGAAAAAAATTACAACAACAATGAAAAACTATCACAACAGTCTATAGGGGATTCAGTGTACTGGTCGATTGCAGTGTCACTATACCGTTAACCCACTTGGGTTACTAGCATTACAATTAACTACTGCAGAAAAATACTTATGAAAGACAGCTTAAATTAAGTACAGTAGTGATTATCTATACTTGCTCAACTAGACTTCTTTTAATGCACATTTAGCTGCTTAGTCTCACTATAAGTTTACAGTGATCAATGCAGTCTCTCAAGCACACCTCAGTGGAAGATTAAAGAGTTAGTGCTCATGGCAAGGTGTAGGTGATCGATATCACACAAGCTTCATCTAGCCAGCTGCCTTATAGGTTCATAGGTTGGTACTATGCTATTGGCCCTAGGGCCTATACAAGCCTAGCCATAACAATTCCCTGGAGATTTCTTCCCACAATATTTACTTCCTTGGACTTATCTGGCTGCCCCCTGCTTAACCTTGTCCTGGTATCTTCCAATTTTGCTTAAAACTGTCTGGCCAATTCATACTTAATCATTTCTCTAGTGGTCTACCCTGCATCATCCCTTTTGTGATGGAGCACCATTTTAGTTAATGTCTGTGTCTACCCTTACAAGTATCAAGTCCAAAGGGGAAAAAGGTCACACAGGCACTATTCAGTAAAAACTGCAAGAAAGGCCCAGCCAAGTTAGTCTCTTCACTGTGTAATACCTTAAACCTCCTGTAGTGGAGGCCCATGGAATATATGCAAATAGCCCCTTAAGGGCATAAGGCGTTTCGATACTTCCTTATTATAGCGGGCCAGGCAATCGCATCTGTGGTTGGCTGCATGCCTTCATGTAATTGAAAACCGCTCTATTCATCAGTTTTGAATTTTTTGCTAGAAACAGCTTCTACATGACTTGCTTTTGTTAAAACCTCTACTTTAAAAAGTAAAGTGTAACGTCATAAAACAGAATGTAGCTTTCAGAGTCCCCTGTTAGTACTTCCTTATTATAGCGGCCCTGGCGATAGTCTGTGGTTGCCACAATAAGGAAGTACCAAATTTACTTGTGATCTTATTTTATCTTTGACAAGTGTTATAAGTTGAAACAAATACAAATAAGACGTCATAACTGCACACAATTTATGACCAGTTTTTGGACAAGTGATAAAACTGCACTAGAGCAAAGTAGTCTGAACCTCGTCTAATGGGAATTGCTGATTTTACGGCTTTTATTTAGATTCCATGGACATTTAAAAAATTCTGACAGTTAATGTTAATAACGTGATATGATGGTGTTACTAGCTTCCGCAAAATAGCTAAATGCAAACACAATCTGTAATAGAAAAAGAACCCTTTGAAAATGAGAACCTTACATTTTTTCAGTTAATCATGTTTTCCTCTACATCCCTCATTTGATTATATAATCAAATATGTACACAACCATTATGCAACTGGACAGTTTAAAATAACCTACCAAAGCAAAGTGAAATGTTAATTCGGTCCTTATTGTGGCAACCACAGATGCTATCACTGGGGCCGCTATAATAAGGAAGTACAGGCGTTTTAGCAACATGGCTTCTGAATGCCCATAGCTTTTTATTTTTCAGTACATAGATGCTATTCCTACACACTCAAATTAAGAGCAAGCGATCACATCCACTTATCCGAAATAAGCTTTCTTTATTTTCTCCATTTAAACTTTACAAACAAATGAAGATCATTACTCCAGTCTTCACACACTGCTGATCCCCCCCTCCTAAAGAAAAAGTACAGCTGCTTGAGAGTACTTGCCACAAAATATACATTTGTAAAGACACTTGCCAAAAATATCAGATGTTCAAAAAAATTACCAATATGACTCAGTCATAAGTCCATGTGAGAGTAAATGACCCGAGATGTACCTTCCTAGACTACATGAAGAAAGATATCAGGGGTTTTGGAATGTGCATCTCAGGCTGGTATGAGCCTACCACTGAGCAGCATTTTACTTTCTCCAAGGATGATGCCACAGTATGAACAAAAGATGATTGACTTTAATAATTGGCTTAGTTTCTGGTGCCATTCTAAGGGGGTGCAATATTTGTCAGCATGGAAGCAGATTGTCAGACCATGCTGCTTTGCCAGGGACTCTACCCTCTAGGCTTTCGAATATCATCTAAAAAGTACAGTTGTGTACACTTACCATAAATATTGATGTTCGAATGTATTCACTGTTGCAGTAATCACACTTTGGTATTCGGGCCGACTGAGGGCTACCCTTGGCAGGATAACCAGAGGCTTCGCACTTCTGCGTCAGTTGCTGTCGCTCCAGGACTGATGTCAGGTAGTCAGTGGTATAAAATCAGGCAGCAGAAGCCATTACATCAGTTTTTCTTGCCCCAACTGTCAGGAGTCCCCAAATAGGGAGCTAGGTTATGGTGGAAGAACACCACCAGTAGAAAGCAAATACCAAAAATTCCTTGTAAGGAGAGAGGGAGGGGGAGAGAGACAAGGGGATGGAGGGTGGGAAACCAGGACTGCAACAGTGAATACACTCAAACATCTACATTTATGGCAAGTGTACACAACTGTACTATGTTCTTCGTGTTTCACTGTTGCAGTCATCACACTTGGGTTGATTCCCAAAGCTGAAGAAAAGAGTGGAGGCAGTCAAGATGACTGGGGGCTGGCTAGGATGCCCTGCAAGACTGAGGTGGCAAAGCCTGCCCTGGATTTGGAGAAGATAAGCAGATGGTAATGCTTGGTGAAGGTATGAACAGATGTTCATGTTGCAGCCTCCAGGATGTCCCTGGTGGGGACCCCTCTGATAATAGCTGCAGAGGTGGAGGTTGCCCTGGTGGAATGCATCATTATCCCCTTTGGGGGCGGTTTTTCATGCTGTCTGTAGCAGAAATGGATGCAATGTGCTATGCATTTGGAGATTGTTTGTTTGGATATGGCATTGCCCTCTGCCCCTGCTGCGAAGCTGACTAGCAATTGGTCAGTTTTTCTAAAAGATTTAGTCCTATCCAGATAGAATCTGAGCTGTCTGTGCACATCTAGAGAGTGCAGAATCCTTTCCCCCTTGTTTTGTGGGTTAGGGAAAAAGGTGGGCAAATGAATGGATTGGTTGAGTGCCACACTGGACACCACTTTAGGCATGAAGGATGAGTTAGTCCCGACGGAGACACTGTCAGCATTGAAAAAGATGAAGGGCTCTACAACCTTGAGTGCTTGTAGCTTTGAAACTCTTCTAGCTGAAGTGATAGCCAGATGTGAGGCTGTTTTCCAAGAGAGGAATTTTAACTCTGCTGAAGCTGCAGGCTCAAAAGGGGGATAGGGTGAGCTTTTCCAACACAAAGTTAAGGTCCCAAGCTGGGGTAGGAGCTCTTCTGGGTGGCCTTAAGTTGTTAGCCCCTCTTTGGAACTGTTTGATGAGAGGGTGTGAGAAGAGAGGTGGCTCTGTGCTGTAATGAGCAGAGATGGCAGAGGGGTGAATTTTATTAGAAGAGAAGGATACACCCCTGTGTAGTAGGTCTGCTAGATAATCCAGGATGAAAAGTAGGGACGGCTGTGCTGTTTCAGCTCCCATAGCCTGCATTCAGATGCAAAACCTTTTCCACTTGTCAGCATAAGATTTTCAAGTGCTGTGGCATCTGGCCTCACGTATAACATCCAGGACATGTTTGCTTAGGCTGGCAGTTGGAGGAGAGGTCAGGGAATAGGCCAGGCTGCCAGGTTCAGGGTCTGCAATTGTGGATGCATGAATTCTCCATTCTTCTGGGTCAGGAGAGTTGGAATCTGAGGTAGGTGCCATGGTGGCAGGGGTGATGGGCTACGCAGCAGTGGGTACCAGTGCTGGTATGGCCAATCAAGATTGCCCTTGGTTTTTCCTCCCTTATTTTGAGCAGTACCCATGAAATGAGTGGTAGAGGGGGAAATGCAAAGATCGAAAGATTTACCCATAGGAAGGATAGAGCATCCACATTCCAGGCCTTGCTGTGAGGTTCCCTGGTGCAGAATTTGCTGAGCTGATGATTGGAGTGGGAGGCAAAGAGATCCACTTTCGGGGTGCCCCATTTCTGGGTTACAAGGTTGAAGGTTCTGTGGTCTAGCTGCCGCTCATGTGGATCTTGCAGGTTTCTGCTTAGGTTGTCTGCCAGAGAGTTTAGGGAGCCTGGCAGGAATTGTGCTAGCAGGTGTATTTGCATGGCAGAAGCCGTGTGCCAAACGGTCATGGCGAGCCTGCAGGGAGGATAAGAGTGTCTCTCCCTGCTTGTTGATATACCACATCACTGTGGTGTTGTCTGTTCTGATCACTAGAGGCCCCAGGGAGAGTAGGGGTCTGAAAGCTGTCAGGGCATGTTGAACAGCTAGCATCTCTTTTTGGTTGATGTGCAGATGTATTTGATTTGCTCCAATGGCCCTGAATGCACCTGCTATCCAGGTGTGCACCCCAGGCATAGTCTGATAGTCTGTGGTGAGGGTCTGGGCAGTATGGGGTTGTGAGAAGGGAAGTCCCTTGTTGTGGTTGCATACTGCTGCCCACCAAAGAAAATCTTTCCTTAGACAGGGTATCATCGGTATGACAAGTTTCCAGGTCGAGTGTTGACACCAAAGGCTTTTTAGGTACCATTGTAATTTCCTCATATGCAATCTGGCATATGGAATGAATAGAATGCAGGAGGCCATGAATCACAGAGTTTGTGGATAACTGGGTTCTGGTGGCTAATTGAGAGAAGTAGCCTGTCAGGCAGCCTTGTTTTTCTGGAGTACGGAATGCCATCTGGGATGCTGTGTCCAGGCTTGCTCCGAGGAATAAAATGTTTTTGTGTGTGGGAAATAGTTTTGATTTCTTTTCATTGATGGTATACCCCAGGGAGGTCAGGAGGTCCTTTACAAAGGTCAGGTACTTAACAGCTTTTCCTGACTGTCTGCCTGAATCAGGCAATCATCTAAGTAGGGGGTAAATTTGAAGATTTCTTTGTCTGCAAAAAAACAATGGCTGGAGCCAGACATTTTGTGAAAACTCTGGGAGAAGTGGATAAGCCAAAGGAAAGCGCAGAGAACTGAAAGTGCATAGATCCTGCCCTGAAACAGATATTTCCTGCAAGATTCCCTGATTGGGATGTGTAGGTAGGCCTCTGAGGTCTAGGGTGGCTAACCAAGGATCCTTGGAAAGCATAGGAAGAAGCTGCTGGAGGGTGAGCATTTTGAATTTTGGTATCACCAGAAAGGTGTTTAGAATGGATGGATCGAGGATTGGGCACCAGGTGCCCTCTTTTCTGGGTACCAGGAAGAGTCTGGAATGGAAACCTTGGCCTATCTGGTCTGCAGGAACATGCTGTATTGCCCTCTTGGAGAGCAGGGAACGGACTTGCTTTTTTGCCTCTGCCCACTGATTTGGAGGAAGATCTGGGAACCCTTTTGGGGTTGGCAGAGTGTGGAAATAAAATTTGTATCCCTGGGACACTATGTTGAGGACCCATTGGTTGTTGGCAATAGAGGCCCAGTTGTTTGCATGGAAGGAACATTTTCCTTCTAAGGGAACAAGCCGGTAGGCAGAGGTAAGGGGTGGAGGTGTAAAGTCATTGTGAGTTCTTACCATAATGGGGTGGCTTAGCACTTCTGTTTTTGAAAAGGAGGAACTCCATTGCTTAGATCTCTGCATTCCCTGGGACTGCTGTCTGGGGGATCTGCTTCCCCTGGATCTTGGCTGAGCTGGCCTGGAGGAGGCCGGAAAGGGGTCGATATTATATGCGCAAATGCTTAGGTTGTCGAGTACAACATGATCGACACCTATTCAGCGAACGCACAAGTCAGCGAAACCTCACAACGCAGAAAAACACATCACCGAATACGTTTACTTGGCCAACACCGTTCCACCTACTAACGAAAACAAAACACACTTCCCACTACACCGCTCGCTACATACTACCCACCCAAACAAAATAAATAAACCACATACATACACTAACCTAAACCCTACTTCTAAACCTACACTAATCCTTACATACATTACTTTCTATGCACTTACCTTAACCCGCACCCTAACCCTAAGGTCTGTAACTATCACACACTTACCTTACGGAGCTACACTGCAAAAGGGCTGACTATGCCGAATCGGGATTTCAAATTTCAGTTTCCAGCGTTCGGTGTACTCGCGGTTCACTTATTATGTGTCGATCATGCCGTATTAGACAACCTAAGCATTTGCACTTACGATATAGACCCGCCGGAAAGGACCAGTGCTTGGAGGGGCAATGCTTACTGAACCTCGGAGGCTGGACCTGTAAAAAGTCTAACAGTCTGCACAGATTTAGCTTTTTCTTCCATCTTTTTTAAGACCTCTTCTGCCTTGGTGCCAAACAAATTGTCTTTGTTCAAAGGTGCGTCCAATAATTTTGATTTGACATGGTCTGACAAGGTCTGTTCCTTAAGCCAAGCATGCCTTCTAAGGACAGAACCAGTGACTGCTGCCCTGCAAGATGCTTCTAGGGCGTCAAAGCTACATTGCAAGGTGTGCTTGGTAACTTGGCTTGCAGAATGCATAAGCTCTTACAATTCTTTATTTTCTGCACAAGCAGGAAAGGAAGATATTTTTTGTTTGAGGAGTTCCACGGTATGCTGCTGCTATTTCAGCATGTGGAACTGACAATTTAGTGCTCTAATAGCAAGAGTTGCAGAGGTGTATACTTTTTTTTTACCCCATCTGTCTAAAGTTCGGGAATCCCTATCTGAGGGAGTGGGATTCTTAGCTGAGGTTGCTTTAATTCCTTTAGGTCCTTGGGAGATTACCTCTGGGTCAGCACTAGGATTTTTGAAAAAGGAACTTGAGAGTCAGGGGCTCTGTAGTACCGGTCAGGTTTCCTGGGAGCAGGAGGAAGGGTGTCAGGAGTCAAACTGGATTCCATAAAAACAACATCCAGGACAGGAGGAAAGGCTAAAGGTCTGTGCTGTGGTAAATCAGAGTCTCTTTTTTGACTGAGGATAGTCCTGACATTCCCATTGGAAACGCTCCCTTAAAGTATGTAGGGTTTCACCAAATGAAAAATCGGGAGGAGAGGCAGAAGGAATGGATTCCTCTGCATCAGAATCCTTGTAAGCAGAAAGGGGTTGCATGTCTTCATATTCAGAAACCTCAGAGTCATCGGACTCCTGTTCAGATAAAACTACTGGGGACAAGTCTCTTTCTTCTTTTGGAAGGTCTTCCACGATTTTAAGCATTTGAGATTCAGGCATGGAAGCAGTTGCCTGAGCTTGGGTTGTCGTCTTTTTTTTTTAAGCGTAGTTCATACCCTGGGCATTAGAAACTTGGTGGTTTTAGAAAGAACTGAAGATGTGAAAGAAGTCATCAGTTTGCATCGAGTATCGGTAGTGTGAAGAACTTCCTCAGAAGCCAGTGCCTGCTCAGTGGCTCCGGACCCATCCGAGGTAGAAACATCTGCAGGATCCTTAGTCGAAGAAGAGTCTCATAGCATACCGGACTCCAAACGGGTCTCGGTAGTGGCCTGTGAATCCACAGAAGAGGGTATCAGGGGCTGCGAAGTGCCTCACGAAGGACCAGAGAATTGACGACTAGCTTAACAGATGCGTCGTCGGCAGTTTGGACCTGTGCGGTCTGTCTGTCTTTATCCTTACGTTTTTTTCGGAAGATTGGTAGTCTGATGGCTTACCGAAGCCACAGAGGACCGAGAGCAAAAATATTTAGCTACAATAAGGGCCTGACAACTTATAGTTCTGGTGTTGAACAAAGCACAAAAGCGACAGCAAGGGTTGTCGTGGTCTGGGCCTAAACAGGTGACGCAGTAAGAATGGAAGTCTTGGTGTGGTATTTGCTTTCCAGACGAGACCATTGTTAACTTTCTGACATCAGTTAGAGCAAGAAAAAAGAATCCCCAACAGGGTACTTAGCTTTAGAAGACTTCTTCAAATCGGAAATGAAAACTCAGGTAGCGGCCAACCGGCACTTGTGCGAACTGCTTCTGCTTCAGGCTCCTCGGCAAAAAAGACTGATGTAATGGCATCGGCTGCCTGATATTTATACCACTGACCACCAGACGTCAGTCCTGGAGCGACAGCAACCAACGCAGAAATACCAAGCCTCTCATATTCGGGCCGACTTGAGGGCTACCCCTGGCAGGATAACTCAAGTGTGATGACTGCAACAGTGAAACACTAAAAACATCATTGTCTTCTCCCATAATGCTTTTTTCAGGCAATGCCAAACTGAAGGGACTTCTGACATAGCAAATCAAAACAAAGAAAATCTAAAGGTATTACTGCTCAATACTAGGAGTCTAAACAAAAAACTCCACTTCCTGGAAGCTCTCTTTACCCTAGAGAATGCTGATGTCTGTGCAGTCTCAGAGACATGGTTTAAAGCTGCAGACAGCACACCAACAGTTGTGTCTTTCAGCTTTTCCTGGTTAGGGGTCGCCACAGTGGAACTCCAGTCTGCTAATGATTGGCAGTAAATTTTTACATGCCGAGTTGCTGGCCCTGACGCACAATCTTCAACGAAGGTACACCCATTCACGCATGTCTCTACACAAAAGACGCTCTAGCTGAGAATCGAACAGAACGACTTACTGCGAGGCGACAACGCTACCGCAGCACCACCACACACCAACAGTGCAGGGTTATAATGCCTTCCACACATTTAGACTAGCTACTTCATAGACAAGGACTAAAGATGGAGGTGTCTCTATTTACATCAAAAATGTACTTCAGGGCTGGTCAGACAGGACAATGGACTTGAGCTGCTCCATGTTCATATCACCATAGGTAAAATCCAATATCACTTCCTTGCAAGCTATAGGTCCCCCCTCTATGACCCAGGAAACCCATACCATGTATTTAAACTTAATAGAAACACTAACCATCCAACCCAATATCATATTCGTGGATGACTAACTACCCCACTATTAAATGGGAATCCTATATGACATCAAACTTACATGCACAGAGATTCCTGGATTTTGTAAACAGAAACTCCTTGGACCAGACAGTCAATACACTAACCAGGGGTGCAACCATACTGGATCTGGTCCTCACTAATATCGAAGAGTGCTGTACACCCCCTACAGTAATGCCTTCCCTGGTAAGGTCAAACCACAAAATGGTCTCCTTTAAAGTTAAAAAAAAAGCCTGGACCCCCAGCTAAACCTGGGATATTCAGGAACTATTCTAAGGCTAACCTCCTGCTATTAAGTGGGAACCTGGCAAAATTTAAAGCCCCTATAAACCCTGAGAACACTTCTGCCTATGCAGAACTGTTTACAGAAACCCTGTACAAGCATGTTAATGGATGTATAGAAGCAGCTGTACCCACCAGGAAGAAGTACAGAACTAACTCAAAAACCAAGCCACCCTGGTGGAATCACAAAATCAATTGGATGTATAACAGGAGGAATAAAATCATGGCAAAAATTAGGAGGTACAGCACCCAGCAGGACAAAAGCACTCTAATTTAACAAACAATTCAGAGGACAAATAAAGTCTAGCAAGGCCATACTTAAGGCAAGTTTGGCCTCCCAGGCTAAGGACAACCACAAAGTATTCTTTAGCTATGCCCACAACCTCAAAGGCAATACACAATTGTGTGCAGAGCTCATTGTAAATGGAGCCATCTATACTGAGCCAGAAGATATAGCAAACCTCCTGGCTGATAAATTCAGCTCCAACTGCACTCCCCTCTCTCCCTCCACCTTCCCTCAGGAAATATCAAATACAACTCCCCCTACTATCACTAGGGAACAGGTCCTTAATGCTCTAAGACCAAGAACACTGCATCAATGGGCCCAGACAGTATCCCAGGATGCCTTCTAAATAGCATGAAACATGACCTATCAGGGCCTCTGGAATTACTATTTAATTGTAGCCTCCAAACAGGCTTCTTGAACGGAGAAAGACAACAGTCACCCCTCTGCACAAAGGTAGGCTATCTACAGACCCTGGAAACTACAGATCCACAAATCTCGCTAGTCTTGCATGTAAAAGCATGGAAAGAATTATCATGGAGATAATCAATAGAGATATAGTAAACCTCCAGACACTGGACCCAACCCAGTTTGGTTTCGAAAAGGGCAGATCATACCTACTCAACCTGGTGGACTTCTTTGAGAAGGTCACCAAAGCAATGGAGGAGTGCAAAATCGTTCACACTGCCTACCTTGACCTGGCCAAGGCATTTGATACAATACCCCACTCGGGTATTGCTGAGAAACTCAAGAGGTTAGGTACAAACCCGTATGTCAGGGTCCCCTTCGAATGGCTGACATTTCAAAATGTCGACATTCATATGGCCAAGACCATATGATTGACATTTGAAATCTTGACCATGGGGAACCGACATCATGCTACAGTGCAGAATGGAAAGATTTCCACTTCCGCACTGTAATGCGATCTTGGAGTTGGTATATTTAAGTTCCCAGGTGTGTGGGGGTGCAAGGGGGGGGCGAAGCCCTCCTGCTAGCAATGTTAAGGCAAGTGTTTTTTTTGTGTTATGTGTTGTACTTGTATGGTCGAGATTTCCAATGTCTACCATATGGTCTCGGCCATATGAATTTCGACATTTTGAAATTTCGGCCATATCAAGTAGACCCGTATGTCACCCAGTGGATAGCCTACTGACACACAGACAGGACCAAGGAAGTTAGAATTGGGGAGTCCACCTCTACAAAGAGGCCAGTCACAAGTGGAGACCCTCAAGGATCAGTCCTTGGACTGCTCCTTTTTGGCATTTACTTCTCAGAAGTCAAGGCCAATGTCAGTGGTCTCTGGCTGACTACATTTGCAAATGATTGCAAATTAGGAGAGGTCACTGAATCTCACACAGACAAATGTTCTCCAGGTGGGGCTGACACTGACACAGCAAACCAGTGTCAGCATCATGGCCTAAAACTAAATGCCAAGAAATACATAATAGTATCCTTTGGGAAGTCATCCATCCCTGGTAACCATCATATTAATCACACAACCCTTAGAGTTGACCCAGTAGTCAGGGACTTGGGGACACCGATAGTAATCTAGCCTTTGGTCGTCACACGTCTACAGTGGTGAGGAAATAATTCTATGTTGCGCAACTTATAAACAAAGGTATGGCATCCAAGTCCATGGAAGTCATTGTTCCATTGTATTCAGCATTCAGACCTATCACTGAGTACAATGCCCCTTTTGGTATGTATCTAACCAGGCATATCCAACAACCGGAATGTCCACAGAGGTTCCTCACTAAAAGAATACAGGGCATAAGTAAAATGTCCTGTGCAGACCACCTCAAGGCCCTATCCCTGTATTCTGTCTCCTACAGGCTTTTGAGGTGAGATCTACACCTAGCATACAGGACATTGTCAGACCCCACTCTGATGGACCTCCTGCATATCCACAAAACAAACACTACCAGAATTATCCATTCTAAAGACTTAAACCTTGCCTTTGTTATAAACAGGACCTGTTGGAGAGATAGGTATAGATCACAGAGACTACCCCATCTATGGAACAGGCTCCCCATCCATGTGAAGCAGAGTTCCTCCCTAATCCAATTCAAGTGCAGCTTGGAAAACTGGATGGGAAACCAGAAATTCATCCCTTGTTTGGCACCTAGGTCTCTGATGCAAACAGGTCACCTGTAAATGGTTCATCTCCCAGGCCCACGCTTACACTTATCAAGGGTATCAGAACTAGTCACATATTTGGGATGCATGGCTAGGCTTAAAAAAGCCCTTGTGTTCGTTAGCCTAGTAAACACCTATGAAAATGATAGGATCACTGCTGTAGTAAATAAATAGTTACATGACTGTTGCACATTGAAGGCAGTCTTCTGCTTAGATTTTTTTTTTGGCAGGGGGATATCCAAGGGACCTGAAACATGCAATTTCATATATTAGCTGTTAGAAGTCATACTGGCTATAAAAGAATGCATCTCACTCCCTTCATTAACATTTGGGGCCACTTTAACGACAACTGCTCTAATAGAAGACTAAATGAACATTTCTAAGAACACATACAACAACATACAATTTTAATAAGTTCCTTTGTAGATGATAATTGAGAGATTACTGAAAATGCCAGATGTGTTTTCTTAATTTAAAAATGTAAACCGTTGTGGATTTTATTAGATGTGTAACTCTTTTTTTTTTCTTTTTTAATAACATATTTATCTTCTGCTGTCACGTTCGTTTCCTTGACAGGCTGCTTCACCTCACCAAACAAACGGAACTAAATATGCATTGTAGGAGCCAGATTTAAAAGAGAAGACAGAATCCGATTCTATTTCTGTGTAAACGTCTATCCTTTGTACAGTTCACTGAACCAAAATTGATGCTGTTCTTTTATTTTTTTTTTTGTCCACTACAGTTATTTGTAGAAAGAAATCCTCTCTAACTTCAGGAGTATACTGAATGAGATCTAGTGCTATACCTTTTCTGTTTGTCAAGGACTACTGTTTGGACTTTCTCATTCAGTATAGTATACTCCTTACTTACGGAGAAAGTTCTAGAACAATGCCTTCTAGATTATATACATGATGGACTAGGTTTTTGTCTTTAGGCTTCAGTCAGCTGCAATAAATTATTGAAAATAACAGATGCAGTAAGTTTTATTCTCTGTCATTAGTATTAGCAATACAAAACCTATTTTATTAATGAAAGGTATCCTCACAGCATTAGTGTGACCATTTTGAAGGGAGTGTGCTTAGCTAACAGCTATTAAAATTTAATGTTGGTTAGCTCATTGAAGGTGTTCAATAACAGACATCTGATTAATAACCTGACTGGTCCCAGTGTACACAGTTAAATTAGGAAAGGGGTACTTGTCATTGGAGAGGTATCAATAGTCTCACCTAGTAAAGAGAGAGAGTGCATATGAGAAAATATTTAGGTTATATCTCATTTACTACTGGCAAGACTGCACTAGCAGTAACTAGGCTCAGACGGAGATGGACAAAATCCTTAGAGCTGGTGACTAACCTGTATTATGGCTGATAGCATATGGCTTATTTGGGTATGCCTGAATCTGGCAGACTTCTTTGAAAGGTCACTAAGGCAATGGATGAGGGGTAAACTGTATATACTGCTTGCCTATATCTGGCTATAGCATTTGATACAATACCCCACTTGGGCATTGTCAACAAACTTGAAGAACTAGCTATAAACCCATTTGTAACAGTTTAGAAAACAAACCTTCAGCAGACCATCACGGCACAACTGTTACAAACACAAATTTAATAGATGAAGTGGTTAAAATGCAGAAATAAAATCTGTTCCGATAAGCACTTTCGGCTAATATAGCCTTCTTCAGATCATATTTAGGTCCTGCTACAAATTTATTTAAAATCCAAATGGCCAATCACAAATGTAGGGTGGAACCACTTTTGAAAATGCAAACTCCTGATCGTAGCATTGGTCGAAGGCATAGCGGCCAATTACAGTTCTAAAATCTAGCCAAAGCCAGTGGTAAGGCACTCAGTCAAGGGTTTCTTATTGAATAGGTTTCTTAGTTTAGGCCAATTGTTTTCTTGTTTGTTTACACTTATGCAAACAAGTTGCTGTGGTTGTCATTGGACCCAATCATCCTCGTGTAGCTGATTACCGTGGCGACAAAGAAGGATCCGTAAAATACAGTTAGTATTTTGAAAATGGTAGAAGCGGCAAGTAAAACTGTTAAGATGTCTAAAACAGCAGTAAATAAAAGTCCCAGCATCATAGCAAATGAACTTTCATTTCCTCTTCATCTTCAGAGCAAGACAGCCAATTGGAAATGAAGAATATAAGTAAGCCTTTAAATTACATTAAATTATATCAGGCGCTTCACCATTAGAAGCAATCAATGGCTTTATAATGTATAGCAATGAAGCTGCAGCCTTTAAATTTAAAGAAATTATTGATCTAGAGAACATTCTAAAAATTTCTGTTAGTTCTCTCAAAAGCTCTTCATTCTCACAGGAACCCATGGAACCATGTGTGTGTTGATAAATGCATCACTAAAAGCTGCATTTCAAGTTCTCACTAGAACTAGATAAATATTGAGGTGGCAATAGTGAAACTATTGTGGTGTACTAACAGACAGAAGGTGTGGATCGCAACACAAGTGTAAAGGAATCTTAAATTCCTTGGAGCCAAGTCAACAATCCAAAATAGGTTGTGTGGGCATGACTTCTTCACCCAATCATATCAGATACCTCAAGGTTTAAACCAATCAATAACTTTGACAGGAATAGAGGACTGTAGGGTTACAACCTTAATCTTTGAAAGGATAAACTCTCATAGTGACAAACATTATAACTTATAACTCCTTTCAATACAAAATGAAAAGCTATGTGCAAGAATTTTAGAAAAAACATGCACCAGACATGTTGAAGCGATCGGCACACACATGGTTGCACAAGGGATCTAACTCAGACATACAGGCAATTAATTAGTTCCATCTAGCTAAAAAGCAAGTAGGTCAGTTGTTACAAGCTGATGATACTGATTTCACTAAAACAAATAGAAAGGGGAATATTATTCCACATTAATGTTAGAGATAATCAATAGGAGTCAAGAGACCAACAGCGGACGTGATACGGAGGCAAAATGTCTCCACCAGCCAATGCCAACACACATGGTTCCATGGGGTCCTATGAGAACGAAGAGCTTTTGAGAGAACAGCAATTTTTAGATTGTTCTCTAGATCAATAAAGTTTAAAGGCTGCAGCTTCATTGCCATAAGCCACTGATTGCTTCTAATGGCGAAGCCCCTGATATGATTTCCACCCTACATTGGTGATTGGTCATTTGGATTTTAAATAGAATTTGTAGCAGGACCTAAATATGATCTGAAGGCGGCTATATTAGCCAAAAACACTTGTCGGAATGGATTTTATTCCTGCATTTTAACAGCGTCATCTATTAAATTTGTGTTTTTAAACAGTTGTGCCGTGTCTGTATGTCCTCCCTGCAGTTGGGTAGCGTTCGAAAGACATGCGTGCGTAAATGGGCAAGCCTTCATTGAAGGTTGGGCGTCGAGCTGGCACCTCAGAGTTTCGTAAAAATCTACTGCCAATCATTAGCGGACCAGAGTTCTGCTGTGGCGACCCCTTACTGGGAAAAAGCCGAAAGACAAACAGTTGTGCCATGGTGGTCTACTGAAGGTTTTTTCGTAGCTTGTTTTATTTCCATCGGCAGCTTCAGCAGTGATAGCAGTGTTCATTTTATTTGTCCTTTTATAACAGTTTGGATAGCTAGCTAGCTCACTGATAGGACCCTGAAAGCTAGAATAGGCGAGGTCGACTATACAAAGAGGCCTGCCACCAGCGGAGCCCTTCTACTTCTCAGATGTCATAATCTGTCATAATCAATGTTAAAGGACTCTACAATCATCTGCAAACTTGGTTAGTCAAACTGGCAGCAGTCACTGAATCCACGCCCCCCCCCCCCCCCCCCGGAAAACAAAATCCCCCTTCAGGAAAGTCTAACACAGACAAATGCTAGGTGCCAAAGCCAATAAATGCATTACAGTACTTTCTGGGAAGTCTGCCATTCTGGGTAACTATGCCATCAAGAAAACACCCTTAAAAGTTGATTTACTAATTAGGGATCTGGAAACTCATGTAGATAGTAACCTAGCATTCGATCAACATGTTCACATTAGTAAGAAAAATCTTCTGTGTTACTCAACTTATAAAGTCATGGCATCTAGGTCCAGAGAGGTCATCATACCACTGTACTTGGCCCAATGCCCCCTTTGGTATGTACCTAACCAGACACATGCAGCAACTGGAATGTTCACAAAGGTTCCTTACAAAAAGAATACAAGTAAACAAAATGTTTTATTCTGATCACTTCAAAGCCCGTTTCTTTACTCGGTAACATAGAGACTTCTGAGAGGTGATTATCGAGCATACAACCCTGTTTTGATGGACCTTTTGCACATTTGCAAAACAAACAGCATTAGAACTACTAACTAGATTAAATTACCTAAATTTTGCTTGCAACATAAATAGGACATGTTGGACAGACATTTCTCAAAGAATTCCAATTCTCTAGAACAGGCACCCATCCATGTCAGTTCCTCCTTATCCCTTTAAACAGAGAATTCCAATTCTCTGGAACAGGCACCCCCCATCCATGTCAGTTCCTCCTTATCCCTTTAAGCACAACTTGGACCAATGGATGGATAACTGGAAATTTACCCATGGTCTGGCGCCTATGTCTCTGGTGGACAGAGGTAGTCAGTAAATAATCCCTCACATAAATCAAATTTGTATGTCACATTTGGGTAGCATGGCTAGACTTAGGGCTCTAGTGGTAATTAGCCTAGTATACACTTATGAATCTGTTGGTCATAACCCAAGACAGCAGCATGCATTTGCTGTAAACTCTTAAAGCGAATTATCCCCTTGCATACATATTTGGTGGCAGTGGTATGAAGTTTGGTTCCATAACATCTACATCTCACATCTGGTGACACCGGTGGAATGCACACATACAAATACCCATACACACAATTGTATATCAAATAGCAGCACAATGGAAGCAGGGGTGACTTTGGCATACAAAGTATTTTGCATTCTTTAACACATTGTGAAGATAAGTCTCTCTTAAATTACTTTGCCAGTTTAAAATTTTCCAGCAGCATTTACTAGAATATATTAACATTTTTTTTTCAGGTACAGTTTGAAAAAAAAAAATACTTTGTCAAAAACATTTCAGGAATCCATGAGCATTCCTATCAAAATCTTCAGGTGGCAAGGGTTGTAATTAGTCAGTAAAAAACAAACTAGTTAGATGAAAAGAAAAGGTCTCAAAAAAAAAAGAGTCAGAATAGAACAAGGACTTATGCTTCAGGTAAATGCAGACACCCTTTTACTGACTAAATACTTTTGCAAAATTTTCAGGGAAAAAAAAAATACTTCTCATAATTCAGAAAGCAGAAACCCTCTGAGTTGAACTTCTGAAATAAATCTAGTCTTCTACAAATCAGAAGAAAATGTCTGTGGCTGTCTGTATTATGCAGCAGCCAATCTGGACTCCCCTGGCCTGCCATCTAATTTAGTCACACCTCTCAACTTCTTTGCTCAAACATTCTGGATTTAGGCCCAAAATCAGGGACCCGTTTTAAATACTACACTAATCCACTTAAAAAGTTAATTGAACAGATTTTGTTAACAACCTGCATCTTTTAAACAGCTAGCATTAAACTCTAATGATTGGCATTACTGACCAACTGTCATCTTCAGTGATTCATCAAGGGAAAAATATGAGACGGGTCAAAACTAGAAGACAAAATTATAGAGACAGTTGAAAGGTATGTTTACAACTCCAAGAATCCCCCCCCTCCCCCGAATTGTTTTTGAGCCAGCCTGCACAGCAGGCTTACACATCCAAGGACAGTGCTATACCAACTTTTCTTTAGAACTGATACACAGCACAGAAAATACAAGGAAAAAAATTCTGAGCGGAGCTGCTGTATGTGAATTATGTTCAACTACATGCTATAAGTACATACTCAGTTACAAGACAGGGAGGGGTACGACAGGCCTCAAACATTTGTAAGGCATTAAAATGTAGCTCATTAAATATAACCTGTCTTTGAAAAAACACCTCAGATGAACGTGGATGAATTAGTATGTAGAAAGTACACCACCACACGTGCAAACACATGCGTATCACATACCTCAAGTTCTAGAGCTTCAGCTAATAGCTTTCGGGCACTGCTTCTAAGGCTTTCCGTTTTAGTATCACTCCTCACTTCTATGTTGGACTTGTTTGCATTTTCCTTAATGAACGTCTTCCACTGTTTGAAGACTTCTTTTGCTAGAGCAGCAACTTCAGTATCTGAATGCTTACGCATTTTATTCACAGCATGACCTGTAATTAAGAAATAAAGTATTATAAGTAAAACACAATAAATAGGAGAACCAAACAAATATATACTCAAAGAGATGCCAGTTCACAAAAAATCTGAATCTCAGAGTTAGATTTTAAATGAGAGAGTTCATAAATATCTACAACTTTTTAATCACTTTTTTGCTTCCTCCTCAAAGAGCCTCTTCCACCAACCTTAGATGCAGCCTTTAGCAATCAGCTTCTTTCTGCTTATTCGCTACCCTTAAGGAAGGGAATAGGTATGTGAGAAATATCAAACCAGCAGCAGTTTTCCCTTTAATCTAACCTCTTTATATACATGTAATTATAAATAAGGGGAAATGAGAGATTGCATCGACAACTCCATGAATCCGTACTCAAATTGCTACACTGAAAATTACAGAAACACAGGCCCTGGTCAAAACCTAGGAGACAGCACCATATTTCAAGTAGGACTCTGACCCAGATCCTCCCTCATGTTTTTTTTTTAATGTATTTTACAATTAAGTCAGTGGTTTGGAACTCTGTCACTATGACAACTGCAAGAGGACCAGCATACTCAGCACAGGGACATGATCTCCAAAACAAGCAGAAAGGTGCTCAGTCACTCAGTGCAGCTAGATATGTAGTGTGATAATTTCCCTTAACTAAAATTATACTGGTTTGAGGGCTGCAAGTGTATAATCCCTGCATTAATTTAGTGAAGGAGCTGAGAATTGCCCAAGGTTTCTGAAACTTCATCTCTCCCTCAAGCACGTGATTTACACACAAAGAGAAAGAATGAAGCTCAATTATACATTTACATTTTAACTATTTAACTGGATGATTTGAAGATCTTTTCACCCAAGAACAAGGATCAATATGTCATTCATACAAAATTAAGTACAAGAATACCTTCCTCCTGCCAATACAACACACAAGTTATAAAAGAGAAAGGAAAAGTACCTCAGCAAATTCCACGAGCCAAGATATAAAAACTGATAATGCCTAGAAGCTTATGGAAGCACAGGCTCTACTCAAAGCCTAGGAGCAAAACGCTAAAGAAATGCATGCTTCAAGGTAGCTTGGCAGCCCAACCAACTACATTAGATGTGAAGTTGTGCTTCTGTTCTCACTGGCAATAAAGAGATGAAGCTTCAAAGACCTTGGCCAGTTCTCAACTGCCTCAACAACTAAGGGTTAGTGCGCTGAAATGGTAATCTGGAAGATCTGCATTTCAAGTCCTAACTGAAGCATACCTGTTTCAGTGCCGAGCTTCCAGGATTTGACCAGGGCCTGTATTTCCATAAGCTTCTAAAAAATACATAGCACTTTGAGATCTAGCTGCTGGAATTTGTCATTGCACTCTCCTTCTCATATCTGTCCAATCACTTGAATGATGACTAGAATCACTATGGCGGGGAAAGGTGTTCCTGTACTTAATTCTGTGTGATCTCCAATGTCTTTGGTCATTAAAAAAAAAAAAAAAAAAATTATACATATATATTTTGATACTAGCTACTCAAAGGGTAATAAAAAAATAGACAAGATGTAAATGAATAAATACAGATGTGTATGTCTACTTCTGCGCGCGTGTGTGTGTGTGTGTGTGTGTGTGTGTGTGTGTGTGTGTGTGTGTGTGTGTGTGTGTGTGTGTGTGTGTGTCATCAGAGTGATTTTCTTTAACCTAAGCCCTTCTGTTCCCCTAAATGTCTGAAAAGGACCCAAGAGGTGGGTGTACAATGGGAAAGTGCAAGCTCTACCTTCTTGTGCATGTGATCCTCAGTCTGATTACTAGTTTCCACCAGGGATTTACAGGTACAGCACACATACTGAGATACACACAGAGCTTCCCTCCAAGAAATGAGCCTCATCATTGCCTTCACTCCCCAATGGATTTTTCCAGAACCAGAACTGCTAACTAAAAGATTTACCTTGTAGTCAAGTTTCCACATTAAATGTGTATGGGTGTAGTCATATACAGAACAGTCAAAGCTTGGATATTCTCATAAATCCCTGCTCATATACCATATGGCAAACTCCCAGTCTCAATACGGAATATGATTTGGCAACATGTTGCTCTCACCTCCCTTCCCCAGCAGGTTCTTTCAGAACCCAACTTGCTGTTCAAAAGTGGTTAGTCAGGGGCACAAGCCATACCAAATATACGTTTGTAATCTAGTCCCTCTCAGAGCCTGAAACAATTTACCAGTCTCTTAAAAGCAAAGAAAAAGGAGCAAGTAAGACTTCCCTTTACAGGGCAAACTAGGCAACAATGCAACAAGAACTAAAAACCTGGACAAACTTATTGAATGGAAAAAAGAAGCTGCACAAAGGCTTAGAAAAAGAAAAAAATCCCTCTACTATAGGAAACAAAATAAAAATCACCGCCACCTAGTAATTCCCTGATAGAGAGTTTTGCATCCTTTAGCAGGCAGCAAGAAACCTACCTCAGGGCTGAGTCTGTGGAATAGAAATTATGGCCATGACTACACCATGAACGGCCAAAATAAAACTAGAAAAAACCCAAGTACTGGAGAATCCACCCAGGGAGGAATGGAAATAATCAGAGGCGTGCTATCATCCTGTAGAAGGGCGTTGGCTCAGAGGAGGGAGCGAACTGCTGCAGCTTCAATACTAAAGGGCTTAGGGAATACAAACCTGTATGTAATACAGAAGACATCCAATCAAGCATCTTGGATTTACATTCTCACAAGCTTAGGATGGGTTCCATTCATCTAGCTGAAAACTAAAAATATCGAAAATGGGAATTTGTCTTTCTCCCACTATTGCACGATCCAGAATTTGGTATATATAATTTGCAGGGGGTGTGGTGGTGGGTGCAATCTACCAACTTATGTATGACATTACAGATAGGGTTGAAATCAATGCCCTAGCTAAATATATTAGTAACCCCTTACATTCTAAGTTCATGGCCATTGACCAAGTTGATTTAAGACCTAGGGGTGGGCCTATGGAGTTATATCTTGAGTACAAAGATTTGATATGGCAATTAAGAACAAATGCCACTAGCCCCTCCTGGCCTTAATGAAATGACCTTTATTACTAGTGTGCTAAGTTGAAATCACAAATCTGTTTATGAGATTTTTATTCATTAGGACTGTGTTAATTATTTATGCTGGGTCGATCTGATTCGATTTTTCAATTCTGCATGTTTTATTTATTTATTTTATATTTACACGTTTTTTCGAATAAGGTTTGTCTATTTATTCATTTAAAGTTATGGAAATCCTGACTATAGTGTCTTTTAAAACAGTGGATTTAACTAATTAATTTATTGATGGTGAGGTCATTGAACACGTGAGCATTATTCACATGTGTTACTGTTTTTATAGTCATTCTGAAGAAGTCCAAAAGGGCAAAGCAGTTAATATCAATATTAAATCTAATCTCGACTAAGTGGGTTTCCTTTCCATTTTTTTTTTTTTTTAAGTTCGTCTTTTTCGGTGTTTTTAGAGTTTCAATAACTTAATTTTCAATCAAATGTCAGGAATCCGGCTCAGGAGAGTTGGCAATATGTGACGCTCGCCAGCCAATAGAAGCATTTGGGTGCAGGATTATAAACCACACTGTCAGAGGGTGACACTTCCACTACTCATCTCTAATTTACCACTTCCAGCCTACTATGACGTCAGGGAATAGGAAAGCAAATAAGTTGCAAAGAATATTTGTAAGATCACAAAAATATGGGTAATGGTGTTGCAGGCCACAATGAAAGATTTTCAAGTTTGCTTTCAATGTAACTGACAAAAGGAGATACTGCCAACCCAGCTAGCTGGAATTTTGTAAATAATTATATGTCACTGGTGAATATTTAAATGACATAAGATGCTCGTGTTACAAATGCATTAGAACTGTATGTCATGTGTACATCAAACTGCTTGTACAAAAGCGTGTGTTGAAAACGGTATTTGCAGAGTGCTGTTTAAAATGTAACCACAGTGTTCTCTATTAGAAGAGAACAGAAATGTACATGCAGTTTTGTAACTGCTTAAATGTACATATTTTAAACAGTGGAAACTGGAATAAAGGAGGTTAACTTCAGAAAAATAACTGAAATTAAAACTACTTTATGTCTAGGCCATAAAAGTTGGTATCTTTCAGTTTTCAATACAGCAAAGAGACAATGTCTGTACTAGGAAACTTTCTGTATCGTCTTTAGGGTGAAGTAATTACTATTCTTGAAAGCAGGACTTCCAGCATCTGCCAGAGATCTGAGGAGAAGCCCTTGTCTATATAATTTTACAGGTAGATGCTAAATACTGCCAGCTTCATCAATGGTTGTTTGGGCCTGAGAACTAAAAGTCAGATGACAAGAAATGATGTCATTCTGCAAGCTATTCCAGAAGTATTATTTTAGATATTAATTTGAGAAGTTTTAGTGAGACAGGGCATTTTGCATTCTGTCTTGGACCTGACAACAACTAGAAGATCCATTCACCACATCTGCCTTGCTCTATTACCAAGTTCTTAGATTATAGTAATTTTCTTAGATTCAGTCAGGAATAAAGTGAAGCTTAGTTTAGATGGTTTTCTTAATTTGAAACTGTAGTGCAATGTTGTTTTGAAATATTTCTTGTGGTTTTGAACTCAGATGCCACTGTTAATATATATGTAGTACTGTCTTGTTCTTTTATTATTATTAAATATATTTAAACCTTTCATTGTGGCTGATCTGTATAGGGATATTTAAGATTTGAGAGTACTTGCGCATTTATTTGGTGACACTGTGGGCCACTCCTAGTAGCCTTGCTCTTGGTCAAACTACCATTTGTATTAATATTATTACACAGTAAAATTGGACACCCACTGTTTAAGGGCCTTAAAGTAGCTGATAAGGGGTTCTGGTGGCAGTGAAAACTAACTTATAGTCTGGGCAGAAGGCGGCATAGCTAGTAAACATGTGCTGTCCTTTCTTAGATATGTGTGTGTGTGTGTGTGTGTGTGTGTGTGTGTGTGTGTGTGTGTGTGTGTGTGTGTGTGTGTGTGTGTGTGTGTGTGTAAAACAAATCTCCAAGAGAGTGTGTGTCAGCTGCTTGGGCAGGGACACGAAACACTGTTTGGACAGTGTTGGAGGACCTGGCTTGGAACCCTGGCTAAGGACTCAACTCTACAGCTGTGCCTGTGGGGAGTCTTACTGGAGATCTGCAGAAAGAGGGAGAAACCCAACACCGGACTGACTGTGGTCTGTGTGCTCCTAAGGGAAACTGCACTTGATGCAAACAGCTGTCTGGAAATACTGTGTGTGCCCGTCAACCTTTCCGTGAACGTCCCCCCACCGATGTCATTACTGATGGTAATTGTGGCTACCCACCACTGCCAATCAACAATACCACTGAAGTTCTGTGCATTGAATTAGGTCAACCAAGTGAAAACTCTCAAGTACTTACATCTTGGAAACATATCCAGGAGAAGCAAAACAAAGATGAACGCAGGCATTCTAAAAGCTTTTTATAATAATTACTTACTTGGACAACAAATATAAGCTGCAATCTAGACAAGAAGTCTCCTTTAAGAAAGGCTATGGCACAGTTGTTAGCAATAACTTTGGCATATTAAAGAGTTGGAAGGGCTTGAACCACTTGCCTTAACACCATCTGAAAGTTTTATTATAAGGTGCGATGCCAGTGCCCTGGCCCAGCAATCAAGGAGCCTCAATCCTCACCACTAACACCAGTGAGGGGCATCTCGTATAGGAGGAAAGGATAACAAATTCACACAGTAAAGTGCAACTTCCCTTAAGAGCACAGAGAGATCACAGTCAGTCTGGGGCTGGTTGCTCCCTTGCTCTCCAGGTCCGCAATAAGACTCCTCACTGGCACAGCTATAGGGTCCAGATCTCAGCCTAGTGGGCAAGCTAAAACCTCCAGCACCCTCTCTGTCCAACCAGTGCTTTGTGTCCCTGCCCAAGTAGATCTCACACAGACAGAGAGAGAGAGACACACAGACACACAAGGATTGCTATATACATGCAATGTACTCTAGAGCTCAAGTTATCTCTACACAAACAGCCACAGCTGAAAGGTTTAAAAATATTTAACAAATAAAAACAAAAGACAATACTTTCGACTACACGGTGCTAGTCGAGTTCAGAGATCACAGAGAAATACTTAAAATTATTCAGTAGTACAGTTCTGATATCACAGAAAAACACAGTCTAATCTTTCTAGTTTCTAGCTATTTCTAAGAGAAAACACAAATCCAAGATAAACTTGCATATAGAGCAAGACAGTGCTGGTGAGTTGGATGGTCAAGACAAAAATGCTTAATGCTCTCTGATCCTCTCGGTTTTTAAAAACACATTCCTGGTTCACATTTCATCATTCTTCACACTTCCCTGGACTGCGCCAATGAACAAAAACTGGAACTCATGTGAAGTGCTTAAATCTGTGTGCTATAACAAAATGAATACTACTCCTTTTCTTAACACATATTTGATTTAAAAACATTGTATCCCCCTCAGTATTAAGGATGCTTCTGATCTTTTAATGATTCTAGGCACACATTCCTTAGGTGATTCCCAGGGTTCTTTATTTTAAGCAAATAAATGTAATTTTGCATACCACTGGCAGAACTCTTGTGTATTGTGCCTCTTTGGACATATGCCACTAGGGACTGTACTTGCTCATGTTACAACAGTGAAGTTATAAGAACCCCCTATACTGAAATGGAGGCTTTTTACTTCTTGCTGCACAGGTCAGACAGGCAAAACAGGTAGTCTTGCACATTGGCCTTGCTGAAAAGCTATGATAATTATAATAGAGCATTAGCCTACAGAATTGGCTAAATACATGTTAGGAAGTAACCATTACACATTTTTTTCACAGTTTATCTTTATATAAGCTGACCACCTATTATCAGACCTTTAAGTGAATTGCTGTTCTTGATGGCAAATCACAAGCAGCTTGCTTGTTTAATGGAACCAAGCACTTTAATACCTTGCACCAATTTCAACTTCACATTCACAAAATGTGAGAAGGAGCTGAAGAGATGCGAGAAATTATGACACGAGAAGAGATTGACCTAACCTCTCATTATACCATCCATCTATACCTTTCAATCACCTGCCTTCTTCCCACTCTTAGGGTGGACTTTTATCTTTTTATTTTTATTTCCTAGCATAGTAGACTATACTTCTAATACTTTTGTATGTACTGACTGTCATATTTAATAGTCATTTTTTTTTTAATTCTTTTTATTTTTACATCACTGGTGCCTCCTCATGCTTTATTGTATCCTGTGTATTCCACTATCAAACTCTGTGTATAAATGCTTTTTTAAAATTACATTTGTACTAGTGTTTTATATGCAGTTATTTAACCCAATAGATCTTTTCTCCCTGGGTTTCCACTGAAAATAGGTATTTATTACCTAGGTCGGACTTTCCTGGTAAACAAATGTCAATTGGTCAAACAACCTCATTCCACTTCCTAATAATTGGGCTGAAATTATGTTAGCTTAAAGAATTAGGGACAGATTATAAGACTAATGTCCTACCTATACTGTCTTAATCACATTACATTTCCTCTTTAACACACTGCACACCTACCTTTCCTTCTCTCTCCCTCTTCACTTAAGAAAAGTTCCTTTAAGCTTGTTTTGTGTGACATTACCACCATCCTGAATGCCTCTGGCTCCCTTTGAACTGTGATCTCCTTTTTCTGGATAGTCTTTAAGAACTGTATGCAGTACCTCATCTAAGAGTCTTCCAAAGGCTTGATAAAGAGGCACTGCCCTTATCTCACTAGCTACTATACTCCTAGATATAAACCTCAATATTTGATAAGGCCTTGAAGCATCTTTCTCACTTGGCATCTGACAGTGCGTACATATTCTGTAATACTATCTTACAGATCGTTCACCTGCTGGTTCTTTACAACAATCTTCTATTCAGTACTGTGTCAAACATTTAACCAATTTCTGAAGGTAAAAGAGTAGTCCTTGTATTGGTTTTAGTTTAAATAATAAGGCTACTGCTGGCTTCCTTAACTTGTCTAAAGGCACTCAACACAAACATGACTTTATCAGCTTTAAAACCAAAAAATATTTAAAGGTTAATGTGTCTCCAAATACCGGTGACTTCATAAAAGACAACTGGAGTGGGACTTTTACTTCAGAAAATGCAAGTTAATTCACTTTCTTTTACTCTGTCAATGTCTGAAGTTAACAGTGCTAATATTTTAAAAGTGACACAGATTCTCCTGGATTTCTGACTTGTTCAAGATTCTGAAGGTAAGCAACTGCATATCAGCTCTCTTCCTCTTTCTCCTACTCTACCCCCTTATCAAAATGTTCCCAATATGGAACATTTCCATGAAGCCCCAACAAAGTGCAATCAGAACAGTCTGCAGTGCAACTTTTCTCACTTAATTTCTGAGACACAGCACTGGCATGGTATGCCGGAGGCCTTGGATTAGAGTCCTAAATGAGAGTGAATATTATCCTTTCACTTATACAATTACAACAGTACCTAACCAGAGGACTGTGTGTATAACCCGACCCAATTTAATTTTTAATTTATTTATTTACTTTACATTTATTTAACAGGAGAGCCCGACTGGGCAAGAAGCCCATTTTCAGCAGAGGCCGGGGAGATAAGCTCCACAGAGATTATCACAATAAATGTAATAAAACACAGGTAAATTAAATACAGAACAAAATAATTTCAGCATTGGAAGTACATGAACATTCTTTTGTGGCTCCATCCACCATAGCATTTCTTCCTTGCAACGGTTTGTAAGACGTATCATGTGGTTGAGTGGGTGGGTTAACAATGACCACTGTGCAGAAAGGAGCCACTGCAGGATTCTCATGTGCAGTCTCGCCAGTGGTACTAAAGTAATGGCAGCTCCCATGCAGCACAAGAGTTGCAGTACAAGACATGCTGGTACAAACGTGTGAGGAAGAAGGTCTTGAATTTGGTGTCTTATTTTCAAAAGCCTGTGGGGGGGGGGCATGACAGGATGTTGAGTTGAAGACCACTCCAATAAATTCCAGTGTCTTCACTGGGGACATCTGAGATGTCTTTAATGATTGTTATCCCCAATCGGAGAGCAAGACCTTGAGTGTAAGAGAAGCTGCGGACTAGGAGATTCCTGGTCGGGGCGGTAAGGAAGCAGTCGTCTAGATAGGGAAACGCCTGGAATCCTTGTAGTCAAAGATGGGCCACCACAACTGCCATACATTTGAACACTCTGGGGGGTTGTCGAGAAACCGAATAGCAGTGCCCTGAACTGGTAGTGAATGGCTCCCAGCCGGAAGCGGAGAAACCTCCGGGAGCGGTGATCCATTTTTATGTGGTAGTACACATCCTGTAGGTCTATAGAGCACATCCAATTGTCCCTCCCTAGGAAGGGAAGAATGGACTGTACTGTGACCACCCGGAATTTTTGAGGTTTGATAAATTTGTTCAGTAGGTGGAGACCCAGGATTTGTCTCCAATCCCCTGTCTTTGGCACTAAAAAGAACCTAGAGTAAAACCTGGATCCTGTCTGTTCTGGTGGGACTGGTTGGATGACTCTGTCTTAGTAGTTTTTGTATTTCTAAGGCGGCTAATTCCCTCTGATTGGGTGGTACATCGGGGATTCATTTGACGGGTCAGGGAGTTAAGTCAAATGGTATTGGGTAGCCTCTGGATATTATTCTCTGCATCCAAACATCGGTAGTAATAAGATGCCAGGCTGGTAGATGCAGAGAAAAACAACCCAGACTGCTTCCAGAGGAAAGCAATCAGGCCGCTGCTCAGGAGCGCTGGTAGGGTCTGCTGGAGAAGGAATATCTGGCTCCCTGGTTACATAGACCCCCTCTACTCCAAAAGGGGCATCTTCCATATGAGTTGCCCCCTCTGCCCCAGGGGGATTGTTCACCAAGCGTGTCACGAAAGGATCCTTGGGATTTCTTGAACCAGAAATTAACTTGTGCTAGTTTAGTTCCCCCCTTGAACTGTACTGCCATTTACTTAACTGCAGTTCATCTATTCTCTTGGTACTCTCTCCATATCGCTTACTTACAGTTTGAGTCAATTTGTTTCAATTGCCCATCTTCCAGAATATGGTTGCGAGACCTGTCAATCACTTCCATAGAAGTCCGCCTGCAATTAGTCCCCCCCCACCAGGAATGCATAGGACAGAAGTTATATAAATGCATGTATTCTCTGTTATCTGATTGTTTTCCAGCCTACAACCCCTCCTAAGAGCAGATAACAGGTCTCTGCCCACCTCACTCCCCACCCTACCCCCAATTTCCACACACCCCGGTGGCCCTACCTTTATTAGAACAAACCCCTCCCATCATTTTACCACCAACCAAAACTTTTAGTTATGTACTCACCATAACTTCAGATGTTTGGGATCCATCTCGCCTACATTCTGAACTGATGGGTTCGGAGCCGATCCCTCGGCTCCGACTCGGCACGCTTATGCTATAGAGCGAGGCCTCTAATTGGCTGAGCTATCTTTATCCCAGGATGCACCACCACTAATCCCCCAGATCTTGTTTGTCCGCATTCATGCACACATGCACAACTTGGTTATATAACATTGTTAGATGTTTCAAGATGAAACAACAGGATTCGGACCTTCTGATATCCTCTGATCTCCAAGGAAGGGGGAAGGAGGGTGGGTTATTAGGAATGTAGGCGAGATGGATCCCAAACATCTGAAGTTATGGTGAGTACATAACTAAAAGATGTTATGTGATCCTATCTCGCCTACATTCTGAACTGATGGGACAGCGTCCCTAGCACCTAAATCCCGGGTGGCTCATTGGAAAACACTCCTGAGCACTGTGGAACCAAATAAAGCTTGTCCTCTAGATGTCACATCTAATTTGTAGTGGGAAATGAAGGTGTGCGGAGAAGACCATGTAGCCGCAGCACAAATGTCACTAATTGCAAGCTTAGAATGAAATGCTACCGAAGTAGACATAGCCCTTGTAGAATGAGCCTTGACAGAGGTGGTAAGCTCTTTGTTAGAATAAATATATGCTTGAGTAATACAGTCCCTGATCCATTTGGCAATAGTAACCTTTGTGACGGCGTTGCCCAATCTGTTATCTGCAAAGGATACAAACAACTGATCTGTTTTCCTTGTTTGTTTGGTCTTGTCTAAATAAAAACGTAACTGTCTGTGGACATCTAGTGTGTGGAATATGAACTCCGCTTTGTTGGGAGTATTTTGGGAAAAAAACTGGAAGCTCTAACGATTGTTGTAAGCAGAAAGTAGAACAAACTTTAGGAACAAAGGAAGGATTTGGTCTGAGAGATACTCTGTCTTTATGAAAAACCAAGTACGGGGGTTTCACTGACAAAGCTTGAAGCTCTGAAACTCTTCTGGCAGAAGTAATCGCCACCAGAAAGGCTGTCTTCCATGATAAAACTTTAGATCACCTGTGGTCGCCCGGTCCAAAGGAAAAGAAGGCAAGGCAGGTAACACTATATCGAGATCCCATGAAGGTGCAGGATGAGAAATCGGAGGTCTTAATAGAGCAGCACCTTTCAAGAAGGTCTTACACAATCTGTTGCTCATTAAAGGTGGGTCTATGGATTCGTGAAAGTTAGAAATTGCTGCCAATTGTACTTTGATGGTAGAAACTGAAGAGCCTTGATTGAAAAGAGAGGTCAGAAATTTTAGTACTTCTGCCACGGGAATAGAAATGGGGTCCAGGCCCCGGAGTTGAGCCCAAATAGCAAACCTTTTCCATTTGCTAGAGTACAATTTCTTTGTAGCAGACCTATGGGCCGAAGATAATATGTGCACAACATCTGGATCCAATGCATGACTCCTGACTATCGTCGGAAGAGGACGAGCCAAGCCGTCAATTTTAAGGTGTGTAGGGACTGGTGGAATATTCCCGACTGATGAACCAGAAGGTCTGGGACCTGGTTCAGGAATCATGGACCTTCCAGAGCATGTTTCCGAAGATAGGGGAACCACACTTGACGAGGCCAGTAAGGAGCAATCAAGATCATTTTGCTCCCCAAGAGAGATGCCTTTTGAATCAACTTGGGGAGGAGAGGAACTGGAGGGAAGGCATAAAGCAAGCCGGTGGGCCAAGGATGGACTAATGCGTCCATGAGGCTCTTCCCCGGAGCCAGGATTAGGGAGAAGAATTCTTTGCACTTCGCATTCAGAGGAGTCGCGAAGAGGTCGCAACATGGAACTCCCCATTCGCTGAAAATCTGACTTGCCACTGTCATATTCAGAGACCATTCGTGAGGAGAGAGGATGGTTCTGCTCAATCTGTCGGCTATGACATTGGACTTGCCCGGTATGTGAGTAGCCACTAGGAAGCGTTTGGTCGAGACTGCCCATTCCCAAACTCTCATGGCTTCTCTGCAAAGAGGATAGGATCTGGTCCCTCCCTGTTTGTTCAGGTACCAGACAACTGACATGTTGTCTGAGTGAACAGCGATTACTCCCTGAGGGAGATAATCGTGAAGGGCTTGAAGGGACAGGAGTACTGCCCTCATTTCTAGGATGTTGATATGAAGAAGAGTCTCTTCCGGGTGCCATTTGCCTTGGACTGACCTGCCCAGGGAATGCCCCCCCCCCCCATCTGGGAGGCGTCCGTGGTCAAAGTGGCCGCCAGAGGAGGAAGAAAAAAGGGTCGTCCCTGATCCAAATTGGAGGGCACTAGCCACAAGCACAGGTCCCGTTTGCAAGATTCCGTGATCCATATGAGGTGACTGAGAGGGAGTTCCTGAAAGGACCACTGGGCTGAAAGGAGCCACTGGAGGATTCTCATGCGCAACCTTGCCAAGGGGACTAGAAGAACCGTGGCAGACACAGATCCCAGTAGCTGCAGGACCATTCTGGCTGGGGCTTTGGACCTGCGAATTAAGGCTCGAACTTGATTTTGTATGGTTTGAATTCTGTCCGAAGGTAGATAGACCCGCATTTGTTTTGAGTCTATCTCTACCCCTATGAATCTTATTCGTTGAGATGGCCGCAACACAGACTTTGGCCAATTGAAGGTGATTCCAAGGGAATTGCCCAGTAAGATAGTGGCTTGTAGGCTCCGCAGAAGTAGATGCTTGGAGGTGGCAGTTAGGAGCCAGTCGTCTAGGTACGGAAACACCTGGAATCCTAGACTTCTCAGGTGAGCAGTCACTACTGCCAAGCACTTGGTGAACACCCTGGGGGCTGTGGTGAGACCAAAGGGCAGCGCACGGAACTGAAAATGACTGTCTCCTAGGCTGAAGCGCAGATGTCTCCTGGACGCTTGATGTACCATGATATGATAATAAGCGTCCTTGAGATCTATGGAGCACATCCAAACACCCTTCTCCAGCAATGGGAGAATGGTTTGTAGAGTGACCATTCGGAACTTGGAATTTCTGACTGAATGGTTTAGGATGCTTAGGTCCAAAATGGGCCTCAAGTCCCCAGTCTTTTTTGGCACCAAAAAGAATCTTGAGTAAGTCCCTAATCCGATCTGGTCTACGGGGACCGGTTGGATGACTCCTTTTTGCAGCAGCTTTGAAACTTCTGAGGCTGCGGTCTCCCGTTGACTGGGTGGCGGGTCCGGGATTTTTTTGGACTGAGGGATGGGGTGAGAGAATGGGATGGAGTAACCTCCGTCGATAATCCGAAGCACCCATCGGTCCTGAGTGATCCCTTCCCAGGCCTTCAGGTGCTTCGAGAAACGACCCCCGACTGGCTCCGGAGCAGCACAGCCGGGCAATCTCTCCGGGACTATGAAAGGCTGAAGAGCCACGAAAGGACTCGCGGTCTCCAGTGTTTGCGAGGGCCTCTGCCGCCTCCGGGACGGCGTCTTCCGGATGAATTTCCCCCTCCTCTGCCTCTGGAAGGGGAACCTTCCTGCTGAGAGGGGTAAGGCTTCTGAGATCTACGGAACCACATTTTCCCTCCTCTTTTAGCCTTGGGATAAGGCCGAAAGGGAGTGGAAAATCGTGCCCCTACGGCAGTCAGAGTCTTACCCTCCTGTTCACAGCGGGTCAGTGTGTCTTTTACCTTGGGTCCAAACAGAGAGGACCCATCAAAGGGGGCGTCGGCAAATGAAGACTTGAAGGCCTCCGCGAAATGACACAGGCGGAGCCAGGCTTGTCTCCGTAGAGCAATGCCTGTACCCGCCACTCTACTCGCCCCTTCAGCCACATACGAAATGAGCCTCATGGACGAGTTCGAAATGGACGACATTGTAGCCAGCTGAGAGCCGACCGTCTGGGCCAGCTCCTCAGGCAGGTTACCCAAGAGGGTATCGGATAGCTCCTTAATCAGATCCCTCTGAAATCTGGTAAAGTCGCCAGGTAGTTCAAGGACCTCAGTGTAAAGGCCGCTGAACTAAGGGTGCTTTCCTGCACCGATCCATGCTCCTAGACTCCCTATTAGGAGGATGGACGGACGTAGAAGCCTCTGCTACATCTTGCTGGGTAGCAGATGCCACCACCAAAGCATCTACAGCCACACCTTTAGTAAGGAACTCTCTATCAGGGGGCGCCAAGAGAAATTTGTTCGGACAAGCAGGCACCGGTTCCACAGAGTCTGGGTGTTCCCACGCCCTTCGACAGATCAAATCCAAGAGCTCGTCGAAGGACGGAGACACCCAGGAGGCGGAGGGCTGAGCCCCGAAAGCCTTCAGGAACACCGACTCATCAGCAGAGGGAGGTTTGGACTGCCAGCCGCCTCGCTGTTTTAGGGCTTCTAGGAGGTCTGCAAAGGAGACATCATCCGAGGACAACTTAGGGGACCCCTCTGCATCATCGAGATCGGTGTCGGATGTCAAAGACTCATCAGGGGAGTCAATGTGCTTCCTCTTGCACGATCTTTTCCTGGGGGGTTCTTCCGAAGAGGCTTCAGAAGGACCTCCATGAGGGGGAGAAACCCCAGCGGGGGTAACCTGAGGCCCGGGGGCTCCGCTGTCTAAAGACAGGGGGACTGCCAACGACCCAGTCTCCGTATGCAGGGAGGTAGCTGGGGAAACCGTGGAGGTAGCCAAGGAAGATTTGGCTAAAGCGCTCCTCATAGCCCTGAAGGCGGGACCACCAGAATCCTGGGAGGGTCCCACCTCCGTGGCCACGACAGTGGACGGTACTCCCGCTGCCGACGCACCAAGAGGGAGACTTGGGACCGAGAGCATCAATCCTGAAGCCTCCCCCCAGGGCCGAAGGAAGAAGTCCGTGTACTGAACTCCGACCCAAGAGCCGGAGTTGGAGCAAGGGTCAGGCCCGACCCTAACACCTCCACAGGTTCCACCAGCACCGGCTCCAATGGTGCCGAAGCTGTTGGAGGAGGAACCACAGTAGGGGAGTGGACCCTCGGCTCCGAAGCCAAATGGGCTGGAGCCGAAACAAGCTTTTGGAACACCGGAGACTGGAAGAGTCGAAGGAGCACCCTGTCGATGTCCGAATCAGACATCTTGGATGACCTAGAGGATACCGATCGGGCCGAACCGATTTCTCCATCGGCTCCGAAGGGCTCGGGACCGGCTCGAAAGGACTCAACAACTATCGGCCCGAGGAAGGTTTCAAGGAAATTTCCTCTGTGCCGATAAGGACTTTGGCCCGAGGGGAAGAGTCTGAGCCGGTAACCCTGATCGGCTCCAATATCAGTGGAGCCGATGAGGGTGACCCGCCTCTCGATGCCCCAGACCTCGGCTCCGAAACCAGAGGGGTCGAGGCTGGAGGCATCGAGGCAGACCGTTCCGACCTCGGCTCTGAAGTCCGTGGAGCCGATGGAGAAGTCTGCTTGGGTTTTTTAGCAGTCGGTTCCGACTGACTGGTCGGAGCCGATGCTTTCCTCTTTTTAGAAGGAGACGGAGAGGAAGATAAAGCCTCCTCGAAGGAAGGCTTGATTAATCCCTTGAGGATTAATTTGTTTTTCCTCTCCTGGAGGACTCTCGAAGAGAACACGTGGCACAATTGTAAATGCTTAGCACCTAAGCAATAGACGCACGAGGCGTGGTCATCCGTTATGGACATTTTGAAACCACACCTCGTGCATTTCTTAAACCAGGAGGGTTTGTGTTCTTTAGACATAACTATCTAAGTGAAAAAACACTAAACTTTAGTTAAATACCACAAGTTTAACAGATAAAGTTTAACAAATATGAACTTTAACAAATATAACAACAATATATATATATATATATATATATATATATATATATATATATATGTATATATATATATATTTTTTTTTTTAAACTAAAACAGTTAGTAGACAAAAAACGAGATAAAGAGAGTCAAGACCCTCTAACTTAAACGGGTACTTGACCCAAGAAGATACACAAACAGCAAAGTAACAGGGGAAGGCCCCTCTAACTAAAACGGGAAACCTTCCCTGACTGAAAAAATCACGAATTTATCAACAGAAATTCACCAATCACACCAATATAACAACAATATAACAATAATAGCTGTTAAAACAGCTTTTGGGTTGAAAGTGAGGAAATTTGTGACAGGAAAAAGCCTAATAAGTAGTACTTAGCCCAGCCAATGTTGAGACCACGTCTAAGCTTGATAGCGGCAAACGAGATCTGGGGGATTAGTGGTGGAGCATCCTGGGATAAAGATAGCTCAGCCAATTAGAGGCCTCGCTCTATAGCATAAGCGTGCCGAGTCGGAGCCGAGGGATCGGCTCCGAACCCATCAGTTCAGAATGTAGGCAAGATAGGATCACATAACATCACTACTCCCAACTCTAAATCCACCATCTTCCCACTACTACCCCTCCTCTTCTGCTAATATGAATAAGCATACCATACTTATACTCTTTGCATACCCTCTCCTTGCATATCTTGCATCTTACCAAAACTCCATTATACCCCCACTCAACCACTTCCACTGTACAACTATTCACTCCATCACTCATGACTCACCCTCACTCTGCTCCTCTCCCACCAACTCAAGAACCATCCCCAAGCATCCCCCACATATTCTATCAACTAAAATACTAAATCTAAATGCATCCCTACAAGTTAACAAAATAACCCTCCCACCAC
This sequence comes from Protopterus annectens, assembly GCF_019279795.1. Lineage (NCBI taxonomy): Eukaryota > Metazoa > Chordata > Ceratodontiformes > Protopteridae > Protopterus > Protopterus annectens. The sequence continues at coordinate 642,544,708 of NC_056744.1, read as the reverse complement.
ATCTGTTACCAACTGCACCCGATCATAAAGTTTCCCTAAAATGCATACTCTTTCACAAACTGATAAAACTAATAACCTTGTGCATATCAAAACTTGCCCTCAGTGGAGACATCCACCCCAACCCTGGCCCCTCCATCTCCAACCCCACTTCTAACAGACTAACAACCACATCTCCCAAATCCCAGCCAGTAGAAAACCAAATGACCTTTTTCTGCTAAGCCTAAATATCAGTATAGCCAAAGTCCACAAACTCCATGCCACTATAGACTTGTACTCCCCAGATATAATCATCCTGACAGAAACCTGGCTAAAACCTCACATTACCAGTGAGCAAATCCTCCCTAATGGTTACAACATACTAAGACTAGATAGACTAAACAAGAAAGGAGGTGGTATAGCTATAATATTTAAACCGCATCTAAACATCCAGATTCTAAATTCATCAGCTCCCCAAATTGCCAATGAAGAAATATATAGCAACCTAAAAATAAACCAAAATAAAACCACCAACATAATAGGATGCTACTTCCCACCTGGCCAAAATATCCCTCCACTAGAAAACCTCCTCAGCTGGACTACCCACCATCTCCCTCAAGAGACCATAATTTTAGGTGACTTCAATATTTATGGGCAATCCTGTTGCGGCAACCATCCATCCCAGCATCTAAACCATCATGGCTTCACCAGTTCAGTCACCAACCAGAATTAAAAAAACTCTCAACAAGCACACTACCCTGGATTGGATACTAGTCAGCAAGATTACACAGTCCTATATAGTAGGCTGCCTATCAGATAGCTTCAGTGATCATTCCCCAACATTTCTACTCAAAAAACATCTATACCAAGTTAAACCTGTCATCTGCCGTCAAATACGTAAAAAAATGCACTTTAACCCAATCACATTCATCTCATCCCTCAAAGAATGTAACTGGCATCTCTAAATTACCTCAGCCTAGATGATGCAGTCCAATTTTTCAATACTACCTTCCTAAGCATCCTAAATAACCATGCCCCCATAAGACTTACCAGAACCAAAGCCCAACCCTCCCCATGCATGGCTACAGAAAACCACTAGGTCAGAAATGAAAAACCAAGATAAAGCCTGGGAACACTGGCGCAAAACCAAAACCTGCTCAGCTAGACAAATTCCTAAAACTACGCAATAGAGTCAAAAAGCTAATAAAGGAGGACAAAATCCAATACTACCAGTCTACCCTCAACTCCTCCCAACACAACCCCAAACAATTCTGGACCTCCATAAACTCCATCCACCACCTAGGTAAAATCAATACCCCTACACTTAACATTCCTCACTCCTCAGAAAATATTACTACCTCATTCAACACACACTTCACACAAACCGTACTATCACTAGCTAGACAACACAACCCCCCCTCCCCTACACCCCATACCTTCACCCAGTAATCTCCCCACACTCTTCTCATTTTCTCCCATTCCTACCTCCAACATAAGAAAACTCTTAACTAAACTTAAACCCACAAAATTAGCAGTAGACAACCTCCCAAGTGAATTCCTACAAATTGCAGCCGACACCCTAGCCTACCCAGTATCCATCTTGATTAACCAATCTCTGTCAGAATGCTATGTCCCTACACTATGGAAAATATCACACATCATTCCCCTTCACTAAGGCGGCCCCTCCACAGAACTAACAAACTACAGCCCCATAGCGATTCTATCTCCACTCTCCAAAATACTAGAGAGATGCAGTCACTCAAATCTCAGAATACCTCCTTACTAACAACCTCCTTTCTAATACTCAACATGGTTTCCGACCAAACCATAGCACCACCACTGCCTTACTCTCTTACTAACACTATCCTTCACCATAAAAACTCTGCTACTTTCCTAGACCTATCTAAAAGCATTTGACATGGTCCCACACAAACAACTTCTCTCTGTACTCCATAACCTATCCTTTTCTCAGTCACTAACTGGTTTCAAAGTTACCCGTCTGACCGCCAGCAATCTGTTGTATGGCAAAATGACATCTCCCTAACTACCCGTCTCTATTGGTGTTCCCCAAGGATCCATCCTTGGACCCCTACTCTTCTCTGTTTTCACCAATAATCTAGCCACTGCCACCAAACATGGCACACTTAAAAATATGCAGAGGAATCAACCATCATCTGCTCAGCCCAGTCCCTATTCGAACTGCAAAAGGTCACACAGGATGCCTTTTCCTCTGTTGAAATTGTCTATCCGAAGCCCAGTTAATACTCAACCCAAACAAAACTAAAGTCATCTTCGAACCCACCAAACACTCAAAACAACTCTCTAACATCACAGCAAAAGACAACACCACTATCCACCCAATAGATCACACCAAATTGCTGGGAGTTGAAATAAACAATCTCAAATTTGACATTCACATATCCACGACCATAAAGAAAGTCCACCAAAAACTAGGAGCCTTATACAGAAATAAGCAACTCCTCACCAAAGCAGCTAGGATTTCAGTTGCAAATTCGCACCTTATTGCCACCCTACTTTATGCCTCTTCAATATATACCAACCTAAGGCAATGCAATCTAAATAAACTCGAGACCTGCTATAATCGCCAAATTCGCCACCGGGGCATTCTACCACAGTCACCACCATCTCTCACTTACTGAACTAGGATGGCTAGAACTCCATCACCTCCTTTAATGGTATTAACTCACACTCGCCCACAAACTGGTTAACCAGCCTCTAAAGGTCCCATCCCTCCAGTATCTACTCCTACCCTATCTCACCACCAGACCACTACGATCCAGCAACAAAAATCAGTTACAGGTTGCTAGAGCCAATAACACTGCTGGAGAAGCAATATTCTCCAGCGCTATATCCAAATTATAGAACACCCTCCCCCAAACAATAACCTCTCTACCACCATGCATCCACTTCAAAAGCTTTACTTAAAGCACACCTAAAAACATGCTGGCTATGTCCTAGTAACTCTCCCCTCTAACGTCTCCCACTCCATCTATCTTCTACCTCTCTTCCACCCCACAAACTACCTTTGATTACAGCAAGCTCTGATACTTCCATGCCTACTTATTATATGGCAGTAGCTTCTTATTGTAACAATGGTTAATATCTGCTATGACTTCGTGGATAGAACAGATGCTAGTTATCTACTGAATGTACTATGTTCTTCATCTCTAACTACGTTTGCAATATTTTAAGTGCTAGGATTCTTCATCTGTAACTATGTCTGTAATATTTTAATTTGTGGAGCTTTTCTCCCCGGGCCTTCGCTGAAAATGGACCTGCGTCCAGTCAGACATTCCCAGTCAACAAATGTAAATAAATAATAAATATATCGTTCCTGGAGTAGGACCTTTGGGGGTTGGAAAAGTGTATGCCCACAGCAGACAAGGTCTTTCCGTCTTTCTCACTACGTGCAAGTGTGTCTCATACCTTGGGTCGGAAAAGTGCAGATTCGTTGACAGGTGCATTGAAGAAGGAAGATTTAAAGGGGTCTGCAAAGTCACACAATCGCATCCAAGCATTACTTCTCATGACAACACCAGATGAGTCAGCTCGAGCTGCCCCCTCGGTGGTGTGAGATATCAAATGCATTGAGGAGTTTGAGATGGATTCAAGGGTAGCTAGCAGCGAAGCTACAGTGTCACGTACCTCCTCAGGCAGTACCCCCACCAACGAGGAAGACACTTCAGAAATTAAGTCTCTCTGGAGTAGAGTAAAGTGTGCCAGATAATTCAGCGACTGAATGGCGAAGGTCGCTGATGCATAGGTCCGCTTCCCTAATCTGTCCATGGTCCCGGACTCCCTGTTTGGAGGATGGACAGTGGAACCATTTTCTGCCAGTTCCCTCTTGGTGGCCGCCGCCACGACCATTGAATCAACCGTCAGCTGCTTGGACCAATGGGGCTGGTCTCCAGGTGTAGATAAAATTTTGTCTGGCCTCCGGATGACAGGTTCTACATTGTCCGGGGCCTTCCAGGCATGCTGCACAATTAGTTTAACAAGATCATCTGCTAGTGGGGTCATCCAGGAAGTAGATGGCTGGGCACGGAAGGCCTGCAGAAACAGATTCTTTAGAAGGGTTAGAGGACTTCTATTCCCTCCACTGTTTGAGGATTTCGAGAATCTCTCAGAATGAAACATTGTCTGGGTGAAGAGTGTGGGGACCCCTTCTCCCTCATCACAATCAGCGTCTTCTGTGATAGATTCATCCGGGGAGTCAAGGTGCTTCCTCTTGCACAGTTTCTTTTGGGGTTGCTCTCCAGTCGGATCTTCTGATGAGGACTCCAGAGAAGGGGTTCCCTTCACAGGGGGTTCTTGTGGCTCCAGTGCCCAGGGACCAGACATAGCAGGGTTGGGAGAGGAGCATGGTAGGGGAGGTTTCTGATACTGGTGTCCTAGGTGCTGGCTGTGAGCCTTCAGAATTAAGGCCCCTTTCCATCACCTGTACAGCAGGCCCACTCGAGCCCACCTCCAGTGGAGGGGTTCAGAGAGAACTGTAAACCGGAGCCGTGGAAACAGATGGTGCCAGTGAGAAAATAGGTGCCGGATTAGGTACCAAGATACTGATGGTGCAAGCACCGCTCTGAGAAAGCATCAGCTCCATCGTACCTGATGCATCAAGGGTGGTTGGTGCAGACAGGGGAGACACTGTTGTCATTGCCGAGACAGTATGTATTGAAGCGGACATTGGTACTGGGAAAAGGGAGGCTGCTGGAGGAGGATAAGCAGAGGAAGATGGGGTAAAAGGATTCTGAGCCAGGAGGGATGGAAGGTCTAGCTGGAATGGGCAAATCCCCTAGCTGCCATAAGCTGATCCACAACCAGCACTAGGTCCAGTTCAGAAAAATTCCTAGTGGATCTAAAGGAGGCTGCTGAAGGGAAATCAGGTCTTTCTAGAAAGGGACTAAATCTCTGTCCCAAGAAAGGGTTGTAAGTTGGAGAATATCTTGTTCTTGGCATGTATTTGAATTTGAAGCTGATGGAGCCGAAGAAACTGTCGGCACCATGGCCAGGGATGGTGCCAAGGCATGTACAGTCATCGAAGCCAGTGTGGGAACCAATGACGGCACCGAAGTCAGTGGTGCCGTGGTTGGAACCGAAATAGGAATGAATACCATGGTCGGCACAGAGGGAGAGGACACAGATCTTGGTGCAGAAGAGGTCTGCGCAGAGGGCGCTGGCGAAGCATGGAGCCGGCTCGGTTCCGTAACTGATGGGGATGCAGGAACTGGGTGAGACCTCCCGACCCAGACAGAGCATCCAAGAAGGGTGCCTTGAGTAACCCTTTTAAAATAAGTTTATTCTTGCATTCTGCTAGTGTCAGATTACGAAAAACAGGCACAAATGTCACAATCAACTTTAATATGATCCACACCCAAAAAGGAGACACAACGGACATGTGTATCTGAGTTGGGCATCTTACGTCCACACTTGTCACACTGTTTAAAACCCAACTTCTTTGTCTGACATGGTAAGGAAAACAATAAGACTTATTTATAAATAAATAAAACAATAATAAAAATCTTTAAAATATAAAGATAAAATAATGAACTACCAGTGATGTTAGGAATACCACTACTAAAAAGGGAAGGCCTGTCAAAGACAGGAGAGAGGGACAGTAACAAAAAGGGTAAAAAATTAAATTACCAAGGAAAAGGGTAGGAAATAGGCAACAGTGAAAAAAAGGCTAACTTGACTAACAATTTAGTAATTTAGAAGAAAAAAAACTGTCATAAAATCAACAATTTATTACTTGGCTTTGAGAGAAAGCAAGCCAACACGTCTGACTAGGAACGCGGCAAGCGAAATCTGGAGTATCTAGGAGAGGGGCATTGTGGGTAGGTTCTTAGCCGAGAGTTTTTGGCTTGCGTGAGCTGGAAAATGGCCGTTATCGGTTCAGAGGACAGAACCGAAGTTCTAGCTGTAATTTATGAACTTTTAGTTATGTACTTGGCATAACTTTAGATGTTTGGGATCCATCTCGCCTACATTCTGTACTGATGGGTTCAGAGCCGATCCTCGGCTCCGACTCGGCACGCTATACTATAGAGCGAAGTCTCTCATTGGCTGAGCTATTCTACATCCCAGGATGCACCACCATAGCTTCCCCAGATCTTGTTTGTCCGCACACATGCACACACACAAAGACTGTTGATATAATATTGCCAGGTGTTTCAAGATGAAACGGCTAAACTTGAACCGTCCGGTCTCTTCTGATCTCCAAGGCAGGAAGGAGGGTGGGTTATTAGGAATGTAGGCGAGATGGATCCCAAACATCTAAAGTTATGGTAAGTACATAACTAAAAGATGTTATGTGATCCTATCTCGCCTACATTCTGTACTGATGGGACAGCGTCCCTAGCACCTGATTCCTGGGTGGCTCACTGGAAAACACTCCTGAGAACTGTGGAACCGAATGAAGCTCGCCCCCGAGATGCCACGTCCAATTTGTAATGAGAAATAAATGTGTGAGGCGAGGACCAGGTAGCCGCAGCACAAATGTCACTAATGGCAAGCTTAGAATGAAAGGCTGTCGAAGTAGCCATCATCCTTGTAGAATGAGCTTTCACTGAGTTTGTAAGTTCTTTATTAGAAAGGAAGTAAGTATGGCTGATACAGTCCCTGATCCACTTGGCAATAGTGACCTTTGTGATGGCTTTGCCCAATTTATTGTCCGAAAAGGACACAAACAACTGATCTGTTTTCCGTGTTTGGTGCGTCCTAAATAGAAACGCAATTGCCTGTGAACATCCAATGAGTGGAAGATGTATTCCGCTCTGTATGAGTAGATTGGGAAGAAAACTGGAAGTTCCAATGACTGTTGAAGACAAAAACTAGAACAAACTTTGGGAACAAAGGATGGATTAGGCCTGAGGGATACTCTATCCTTGTGAAAAACCAGGTACGGTGGTTTGACACATAGGGCTTGAAGTTCCGAAACTCTTCTGGCTGATGTAATTGCCACCAAAAAAGCAGTCTTCCAAGAAAGAAATTTCAAGTCACAAGTTGCTGCCGGTTCGAAGGGGGAAGAGGTCAAAGCACCTAATATGAAATTAAGATCCCACGGTGGAGCGGGATGAGAAATCGGAGGTCGTAGCAGCCCAGCACCTTTCATGAAGGCTTTACACAACTTATTGCTCATCAAAGGTGGGTCTATACTTTCATGAAAATTAGAAATAGCTGCCAATTGAACCTTGATGGTAGAGACCGAAGAACCTTGATTGAATAAAGAAGCTAAAACTTCAAAACTTCTGACACCGGGGCAGTAATGGGATCTAATCCCCGGAGTTGGGCCCAAATAGCGAATCTCTTCCATTTGCTGTTATACATTTTTTTAGTCGAAGTCTTGTGGGCCGAGGACAAGATATGTATGACTTCCGAGTCCAAAACATGGTTCCTGACTATGGTCGGAAGTGGAGGAGCCAAGCTGTTAACCTCAACGAGTGAAGGGACTGATGAAGCTGTCCCGACTGGTGGATCAAGAGGTCTGGAACCTGGTCCAGGAACCATGGACCGTCCAGTGCGTATTTCCGAAGAAAGGGCAGCCAGACTTGACGAGGCCAGTATGGGGCAACTAAAATCATCTTGCTCTGCAAGTGAATCGCCTTCTGGATCACCCTGGGAAGAAGGGGAACCGGTGAAAAGGCGTACAGTAGGCCGGTGGGCCAAGCTTGGACTAGGGCGTCCTTGGGAAACTCCCCCGGAACTGGGGTGAGAGAGAAGAACTGTTGACATTTCGTGTTGAGAGGAGTTGCAAAGAGGTCGCAACAAGGAGTTCCCCATCTTCTGAAAATCTGAGTTGCCACTCTGTCGTTCAGAGACCACTCGTGCGGGGAGAGAATGGTTCTGCTCAGTCTGTCGGCTATCACATTGGATCTCCCCGGAATGTGTGTTGCTACCAAGAAACGGTTGGTTGCAATCGCCCAATCCCATACTTTCATGGCCTCTCTGCAAAGGGGGTAGGACCTGGTCCCTCCCTGCTTGTTCAGGTACCAGACTACTGACATGTTGTCGGACTGAATGGCAATCATGCCCTGGGGGAGGTAACTGTGTAGTGCTTGTAGCGATAGAAGCACCGCCCTCATTTCCAGTATGTTGATGTGGAGGGAACTCTCGTCGGGGTGCCACTTGCCTTGGACTGACCTGCCCAGGTAATGTCCCCCCCACCCCGTCTGGGAGGCATCCGTAGTCAAAGTGGCCACTGGAGGTGGAGGGCGAAGGTCGCCCCTGATCCAGGTTGGAGGAAAGAAGCCACCAATGGAGGTCCTGTTTGCGTCTCCGTGATCAGAATGAGGTGACTGAGAGGAGATCCTGATAAGACCACTGGACTGACAGGAGCCACTGGAGAATCCTCATATGCAATCTTGCTAAGGGAACTAGGAGAACGGTAGCCGACATGGAACCCAACAGTTGTAGGACCATCCTGGCTGGGGCTCGGCGTTTGAGGAGCAATGCTCGAACTTGAGACTGTAATATTTCTATCCTCTCTGTAGGAAGATAGACTCAAAGCAAATGCGGGTCTATCTCTACTCCGATAAACCGTATGCGCTGAGATGGCAGCAACACAGACTTTTCCCAATTGAAGGTGATTCCTAGGGAGTTGCCTAGAGATATAGTGGCTGCTAGGTTCTGTAAGAGTAGACGCCTGGAGGTGGCAGTTAGGAGCCAGTCGTCTAGGTATGGAAACACCTGGAATCCTAGACTTCTCAGGTGAGCAGTCACCACCGCCAAACATTTGGTGAACACCCTGGGGGCTGTGGTGAGACCAAAGGGCAGTGCACGGAACTGGAAATGACCGTCTCCCAGGCTGAAGCGCAAGTGTCTCCTGGATGCCTGATCTATCAGGATATGATAATAGGCGTCCTTGAGATCTATGGAGCACATCCAAACACCTTCCTCCAGCAGCGGGAGAATGGATTGTAAGGTGACCATCCGGAACTTGGATTTCTTGACAGAACGGTTGAGTTTGCTGAGATCCAAGATGGGCCTCATGTCCCCGGTCTTTTTTGGCACCAAAAAGAATCTTGAGTAAGTCCCTAATCCGGTCTGGTCTACGCGGTCCGGTTGGATGACTCCTTTTTGAAGCAGCTTTGAGATTTCGATGGCTGCAAGATCCCGTTGACTGGGTGGTGGGGCCGGGATTTTTCTGGATGGTGAGGGGGGGGATGTGAAAAGGGAATGACGTAACCTCCGGCGATGATTTGGAGCACCCATCGATCCTGAGTGATATTCTCCCAGGCCTTTAGGTGCCTCAAAAAACGACCCCCGACTGGCTCCGGAGCTGTGCAGTCGGGCAATCCTTCAGGGATGCTGGAAGGTTGAGGAGCCACGAAAGGACTCGCGGTCTCCAGTGTTGCGGGGGCCTCTGCCGCCTCTGGGATGGCGTCTTCCTGAAAAATTTCCCCCTCCTCTGCCTCTAGAAGGGGGATCGTCCTGCTGTGAGGGGTAAGTCTTCTGAGATTTGCGGAACCACATTTTCCCCCCTCTTCTAGCCTTGGGATAAGGCCGGAAGGGAGTGGAAAACCGTGCCCCTACGGCAGTCAAAGTCTTACCCTCTTGATCACAGCGGGTCAAGGTGTCCTTTACCTTGGGTCCAAACAAGGAGGACCCATCAAAGGGAGCGTCGGCAAAGGAAGACTTGAAGGCCTCCGCAAAATGACACAGGCGGAGCCAGGCTGGTCTCCGTAGAGCAACACCCGCCGCTCTACTTGCCCCCTCGGCCGCATATGAAATGAGCCTCATGGACGAGTTCGATATTGATGATAGAGTAGCCAACTGAGAGCTAACCGTCTGGGCCAACTGCTCAGGTAGGTTACCAGAGAGCGTATCTGAAAGTTCCTTGACCAGATCCCTCTGAAGTCTGGTGAAGTGCGTCAGATAATTCAGAGACCTTAAAGCAAAGGCTGCTGAAGTAAGGGTGCGCTTCCCGTACCGGTCCATGCTCCTGGACTCTTTATTAGGAGGATGGACGGACGTCGAAGCCTCTGCCACATCTTGCTGGGTAGCAGATGCCACCACCAGGGCATCTACGGCCACACCTTTAGAGAGGAAGTCCTTTTCAGGGGGGGCTGACAGAAACTTATTTGGGCGAGCTGGCACCGGTTCCACAGAATCCGGGTGCTCCCACGCCCTTCGAGAGAGCAAATCCACGAGCTCAACGAAGGCGGAGACACCCAGGAGGCGGAGGGCTGAGCCAAGGCCTTGAGGAATACCGACTCCTCAGCGGAAGGGGTTTGGACTGCCAGTCGCCTCGTTGCTTCAGGATTTCCAAGATGTCCTGAAGGAGACATCATCCGAGACGACTTGGGGACCCCTCCGCATCATCGAGGTCGGTGTCCGAGGTGAGAGACTCATCAGGCGGCGTGCTTCCTCTTGCACTGTCTCTTCCTGGGAGGTTCTTCGAAGAAGCCTCGGAAGGACCTCCAGGAAGGGGGGAACCCCCAATGGGGGTGACCTCAGGCCCCAGGGCTCCGCTGTCTTGAGACAGGGGGACAACAAAGGAACCAGTCTCCGTGCCAAGGGAAGGTGCCGGAAAGATGGTGGAGGTAGCCAAGGAAGATTTGGCCAAAGCACTCCTCATGGCCCTGAAGGCCGGACCCCCAACCCCCCCCGAGTCCTGGGAAGGTCCGACCCCCGAGGCCACACCAGTAGACGGCACTCCCGCAGCCGACGCACCGAGAGGGAGGCTCGGAACCGAAACCATCGGACCCGAAGCGTCACCCCCGGGGCCGACCGAGGAGGTCCGTGTACCGAACTCAGACCCGAAGGTCGGGGTTGGAGTAAGGGTCGGAGCCAACCTGAAAACCTCCACCGGCTCCACCAGCACCGACTAAAACGGTGCCGAGGCTGTTGGAGGAGGAACCAAGACAACAGGGTGGACAATCGGCTCCGGAGCTGACTGGGCTGGAGCAGAGACTAACTTTTGGAAGACTGGAGACTGAAACAGCCTTTGAAGCACCCTGTCTATATCCGAATCGGACATCCTCGAAGACCGAGAAGAGACCGATCGGGCCTGAGTTGACTTCTCCGCCGGTTCCGAAGACTGGGGACCGGCTCCGAATAGTCTCAAGTAGTATCGGCGCCGAGGGAGATTCCACCAGCACAGCAATTTCCCTCGGAGCCGACGGGGACTTTGGCGCTGAGGTAGAAGAGTCTGAGCGAGCGACCTTTCTCGGCTCCGAAACCAATGGAGCCGGAGAAGGTGACCCGCCTCTCGATGCTCGAGTGCTCGGCTCCGAAGACAGAGGAGTCAAGGCTGGAGACATCGAGGCAGACCGTTCCGACCTCAGCTCTGAAGTCCGTGGAGCCGACGGAGAAGCCTGCCTTGATTTTTTTGCTATCGGCTCCGACGGACTAGTTGGAGCCGAAGACTTCTTCTTCCTGGAAGGAGAGGGGGAAGAAGATAAAGCCTCCTCAAAAGAAGGGGCGATAAGCCCTTTCAATATCAATTTGTTTTTCCTCTCTTGGAGGACACGAGAAGAAAAGGTGTGGCATACACTGCAAGACTCTTGAAGGTGCTTAGGGCCTAGGCAATAAACACAGAGAGTGGTCATCCGTGATTGACATCTTGTACCCACACTTGGTACATTTTTTAAAACCCAAAGGCCTATGTTCCTTTGACATCACCACAAAGGCACAGACCAAAACCAGACTAAGGAAGAAAAACTAATCAAACAGAGATGCCAAATCCCTCTAATTTAAACGGGATAGGCCAGTAAATCAGGCACAGACACACAGGCAGAAAATAAAGCACAGCTCTAGAAGAGTGAGGGCAAGGCCCTCTAACTAAGCAGGACCTTGACGTTAGGAGGAACAAATACCACACCAAAATTTAAGCAACAAAAGGGCTGTAACACGGCCCAAAGTAGAGCGCGAGGAAACCCCTAGTACTTAAGCGGGAACCTAACGCTAAAAAAATAATTTCACACAAACTTTCAATAAACCACACAAAATGATAAGTAGCTGTTAAAACAGCTTTTTGGGTGAAAATTTAGAAAAATTCTGACAGAAATTTAGTCAGTAAAGAGTACTTAGCTCAGCCAAGTCGAGACCACGTCTATTGCTGTCAAGCGGCAAACGAGATCTGGGGAAGCTGTGGTGGTGCATCCTGGGATGTAGAATAGCTCAGCCAATAAGAGACTTCGCTCTATAGTATAGCGTGCTGAGTCGGAGCCGAGGATCGGCTCCGAACCCATCAGTACAGAATGTAGGCGAGATAGGATCACATAACATCAAAAGATTTACAATATCAGATGTATACATTTTGAGGATTTTTGACAGGAGAGATAGAATAACAGTCAGTCAGTAGTTAGAAGGTTCCAGTAAGTTTCCTCTTTTATGGAGTGGTATTATATATGACCTTTTCCATAGTGTCAGGATGTGCTGTTCTGACAAGGAGCAGTTAATTAACAGGGAGATAGGATAGGAGATGGCTTTAGCTGCGATCCTGAGAAAGTTTGCTGGTAATTTATCAGCAGCCAGGGTTGTGGGTTTAAGTTTGTTCAGATGTTTATATATATTGTGCTGGTTTTCTAACGTAGCCAGTTATGAGTTGAAACTGCAGTGTAATAAAACAAAGAAATTAATGAGAAATTATAACGACTTTGTATCTGGACACATTTTTGTCTGGCCAAATACAACAGAAAAAGTCAGTAATGACCCAGTTTCTACTGGAGCAGATAATAGTATAGAAGCTCCACTCAACATAGTGACTGTGCAAGAATAATTTTTGTCAACAGGAGATGGTTGATAAATCGGCCTCCCAACAATTTAGGCAATGCTATTCTGAACAATCCTTTAGTTACTGGAAATCAGGCACCTGTTGCCTTAATGCAAATGGGGAGTACATCTCATCAATCAGGACGCAGGGGCTCGACCGAAAGTGTGGTCAGTTACAAGCAAGGGTTTTCTTTTCCAGTGATGGTGCAATCCCCTCGGTCGAACAGCAGAGGGCACCACAAGAGGAAACACTCCAACGAATGTTACCAAGGAACATGCAAACTGAGGAGATGGATTCCCTTGTATATAGCTTATCAGATTATATTTTGAGTGAAGTAGAATGGACAGTCCTAAATAAAGGACTGAGTTTTATCCCCCCTGCACCCTCAAATGCATGTGATGCACTGACTGGTTTGTTGCAATTTGACTTTGAAGTTAATGTTTAATAACACTGATGTTGTGAACAGATACCGATTTAGGCACCCCAGTACTTATATGCCAGTGATGCCTCTACATATACAATTGTTCATTAAAACTTGTGAGAATGACCTGTGTAAAGATATGTATGGACATAGGGACAAGAGGTATAACTGCTGCAGAAAATAATGCCTTGAAAGGTTTAAAGGGGAATTATGATATTAGCAGCAGACCCTCAGATAAAGGAGAGTCAACTGTGGTCTTGAATTATAGTGACTACGATCATATGATGCTTAAAATATTGACTGAAGAGGTGACATATAAATACATCAATAAGGCTAGAGTGAGATCTATAATAGATTATGTACACAGTGCCTGATATGAGATGCTTCTTGATAGTACCATAGTGTGAATTATACGATTTTTTGAATAGAACTGAACCAAAAATACCAGTCATTAAAGGCATACCAAAGGTCCATAAATCTCTAATAAACCCCCCTCTATGTCCAACAGTATCAGGGGAGGGTTGGGTTACACAAGCAAGTTCTCTTTATGTTGAAAAGAAATTGAAATGTATATTAACATCTATTCCTGTTGTACTTAAGGATACAGAACAGTTTGACAGATTTGTTTACATCTGTGGAAACGTGTGGAAGGGTAACAGGGTTACTATTTGTGACTCTGGATGTTGTGAACTTGTTCACCTGTATTCCTAATGACTATGGACTGGATACCATCAGGGGCGTATTAGTTCAAAGAGAGGATTTTGATAATATTACTGTAGACACAATTTGTTCCTTATTAGATTTGGTTCTAAACAATGTTTTCATGTATGGGGACTCTGTTTTTGCACAGAAATGGGTGGTTGCCATGGGCACCCCATGTGCAAATTCATATGCAAATTTGGTTATGAATGTGTGGGAGGAGCAATATGTACTCAATGGCATAGTGTATCAGCAGCATGTAAAATTTTACTGTTGTTTTGTTGACAATGTGTTTATTGTATGGAGAGGGGGGTCAAGACGAACCGAACGCCCTTCCTTTATTACATAAATCACACAACTGACTGAGGTTTACGATGCAAAGCTCCTCAAAGGAGATGGATTTTTTAGATGTTGTTGTATCTTTCAGCTTTTCCCGGTTAGGGGTTGCCACAGCAGAACTCTGGTCCGCTAATGATTGGCAGCAGATTTTTACGTACCGAGTTGCCAGCCCTGATGTACAACCTTCAACGAAGGTACGCCCATTCATGCATGTCTCCACACAGAAGACGCTTTTGCTGAGAATCGAACGAGACGTCTTGCTGTGAGGCTACAACGCTACCGCAGCAACACCACCGCAGTATACATGTGGTAATCAATAACATAGGTGTGGCTGAGACAGCTTTGTTTCGTAAAGGGTGTTGGAAATATAGTCTACCATCTTTTCATAGTATGCACTCTAGGTTTACATACCCCAATACAGAAAGGGGCCAACACATGAGGATTTCACGACTATGTACGCAGGATGATAACTTTAATTAAACCATAGAGAATACGACGGATCATTTTTCTAAGAGGGGTTATTTGAGCAGCATTTTAACCCAGAACAAAGAGCGAGTTATGAATGAGAGGAGACATTTTGCTGCCCATACTTTTCAAGACGTAATACCAGCAATAGGGTGCTTACTATTAGGACATCTAAGCTTAGATTTGGCTTAAAATATATCAGCAATGTAGGAGCTGCATGCAATATAATACGCAAGAATTGGGGGGTACTTACAAGTGATAAGACAGCAGAATTTGTTGGAACTATCCCCTCCTTTTCATACAAGAATTATTTGAGCCTGAAGAGGCAGCTATGTACTGGACGTCCATTTAGTATGGGGGAGGGCATCAACAATCCAACAGAATGGGCACCTTCAGATGCCGACATTGTAGGGCATGCACTTGTATATCCCAAGAACAAGTATTTGAACATCTTTGGTTAAACTATACTTTTTGTCTCAAGTTTTATGCAGACTGCAGCACTGAGAACATTGTATATTTAGCAACCTGCAGGTCCTGTCAGGGTTTTTATGTTGGCAAAGTCAACAAAAGGTTGAAAGACAGAATATTTGGTCACTCCTATGATATTAGAACAGGCAATATTAAAAATGCCTTGGCCAAACACATTAAAGAAAACAAAGGTCAGGAGTTTGTTTTTAAGAGTACTTCAGATTGTTTTTTGTGAGTGCTGGGGGGGGGAGTTGATAAACTACACTGAATATATGGATTTTAAGGCTTTGAGTTGACAAACATCCTGGCTTGAATGCATGTGTTTAAGATATGTACTAAAGGGAAGGAAAACTGATGTAATGATGCAACTGATCAGGAGGGTCTATGTAATTACTGCTTAAGTACTTCTAAATGGTGTAGTGATGTTATTTTTTTAGATATGAAGAAGCGTTGGTTGTACAACACAAAAGCACTCATCTGTTTTATTATTTTAATAAAAGTGTTTGTATTTGTGAGCTGTGGTGGTCTTGCCATTCTTGTTTTATATATTGTGCTAGTACGGAGAGGATGCAATGAGAAACAGTTTTGGTCAATGGGCAAGGATGACAGATTTGGGTATGTAGTAGAAATACTACTGTTAGTGAGATCTAAAATAGATTTAGTGAAGTGATGGCGGAATTGGGTGGTTGTGTCAGTGTTTAGGGATGGTGTACTGTTCTTTCCTGGTTGCGTGATTTTATTGATGGCAGCCCAGAACTTTTGTGGGTTTGTTTTGTATTTTGATTGGATGTTAGTATAATGGTTTATTTTGTCCGTCCTAATTTGTTTTTTGGTTTTGTTCCTTAATTCCAGGAATGCCTGGCTATTGCTTTGTGTTTTACCATAGCATCATGAATCCCATGCTTTGTCCCTATGTTTTAGAAGTTGTCGAGTATCTTTAGTGAGCCAAGGGGCATAGTCAGATTCAGTTCTAACAGTCCTGGTGTGGGCGAGGTGATTTAGAATACTAAGGAAAGTGTTGTGAAGTATTCAAGGGCACTGTTTAGGGGGAAGAGTTGAGAGTGGTCTCCAGTTGCATTGATTTAGATATAAAAGTTTTGAGCTTTGAAAATTTTTGTATACCGAATTTGCTTGAAGATGGAGGATTTAATTGGATTAGCATAGTGCCTTAGTACAAAGGTGGGGAACTGATCACGGAGGGTGTCTGGGAGGAGGCCGGAGAGGTAGGATTCAGTTGACTGGTTAGTGAGTACCCAATATAGGATGGACTCCTTTTTTGATGTTTTATCTATTCAGGTAGGGGTTTGATTAATTGATTAAAACCCTGAAGGTTGATGCGTTTGGTGGGGTGGGGGGAGTCACAGAAGCTCCAGCTGATGTTAAAGTCACCCATTATGATAGTTTCTTGGTGGATGTTTTGGGATTCCCAGTTTAGGAGGGATTCAACTATGTTAATATAGTTACCAGGGGGTATATGTAGCTACTTTTTGGAGTTGATTTTTTGTTTGGTGAATATTGTTTCTGCATTGTTGAGTTTAGTTTTGTTGGGTGGTGGTCTGTAGTGCAATACCTCCACCTCTTTTTGTGTATCCTGTCTTGCCCAAGAACATTATATCTGGGGGAACTAATTCATCCATCATTGATTTGTGGTTTTTGCCACGTCGATGTGAGGAGAAACTATGTCAAGGGAGTATAGGGCCATTGCGACGTGTAGTTCTGATATTTCATTCAATATGCTTCTTATAATGATGTTGAATATTAGGAGGTCTGAGGAGTTTCTGGGGAAATTGAGAATGTTTTTTTTGGCTGGTTGTTGGGGGTGGTCTTGTTTGTAGGGCTGGGATTTGGGTGGATGTCACCACTTAGTATGATTTGGGATGCTATTTGAATGATAGTTTGATATGAAATTGTGGTATTTTGTTGACAGGGGCTACTCTGAGGCAATTTTGAAATTTTAGAGGTTGTAAATACATGGGGATATCAGTAGTAAAGCTGTTTTTCCTATGTGGGGATTGGGTAAAGTGCGAGATTTTATTGTAGACTTGTGGCTAATTAAGTAATGGTAGAATGCTAGGTGTGCCATAATAAGAGTATTAACTATTTTACAAGAGGGTAGCATTTTGTCTTTCACAGAGGAGAGGTAGATAGTGAGGTCCTTTCTAGTTGTGTTATAGTGGAGTATACAGGGGTGGATAGGGTTTGCTACCTTTTGTTTGTGGTTGCAGTCTAAGGTGTAGGGAGAGTGGGTGGGGTTTCTGACTGAGGTTCTGACAATATATGTGCTGTGTGAATGAGGGGAGTGGTATGGATGTAATTGAGATTGGAGTGAGTAAGGCTGAGCTACGATTGGTTGATGGGGTAAAGTGGAGTGTCCTAATAGGTATAAAGGTCAGGAGAATGGGGGCAGGATAGGGGAGCAAAGCGAGCCTAAGCATTGTGAGGGTGAACGGTGCAGGTTGGACCTTGCTCTGAATGTTTGTATGTGATCCATCTGTAAGTGTATATCATCACTTTTTGTAGCAGGATTCTTAGAAAAATAGGCAGAGTTAAGACAAGGTACCTTAATTACTCCCAATAAGACTGAAAATGTGACAAGAGGCAACTGCAAAGAGTTAAGAAGGGGTAGATATTAGAGTGGGAAAGACCTGGAGAAAAGCTGTGAGTAAGTAATCCTATATCAGTGCGCTAGCTATTGTGAGGGACAGCACAGGACTACACGTAAAATAAGTGTGAGAATATTAGCTGTACAAAGTTAGGGGAGAGACGGTATTAAAGGAAGTGGGGGCATGTTGTGTCTTCTGGTGATGTGCGGCAGTTACTATGAAACAACTTGTACAGTATTTAGGTAGTAACCAGATATAAAGCAAATGAGCTGCAAGCTCTAAAGGGAACCTAGAACACAGGCCACAGAACAAAGAAACAAAATTCACATTTATTTATATAAATGTGTGTGGGAGATGGATCTCCAGCCTTTTCCAGAAAGTACTTCAGAGACAATCCACAGACTTTACGTTTGTCAGAGTTTTTACATGGGCTGTCTTAACTGGATGACATTCAGCTGCTTGCAGCTCATTTGCTTACAGCGGAATGCTCACCTGTGTATTTAACTGCAAGATGCTTAGATACACTGATGGTGTTCCTAAAGTATGCATTCTCCAAGTCTGTATTATTTTGGAGACAGTACAGTTAAAGAACAGGCAATGTAGAGGCAAAGCCCCCCATGTCAAATACAACGACTAAGTGGCTGCTGATAAAAAATATTGGTACAGTTGAGTGATCAGCAGTGTGCGAGTGAGACATGAGAAAGTGGTGCTTGAGTTTTTGTAACAGAGCTTGTCACGTAACCTCTCCTCCAAACTCAGATCCAGGACAGCTGAATGACCACAGACATCGGGGGATGTTACAGAAGGACTCTGCTCTATGCAGCAGTAACATCCTCCTGGTAATGGTCTAGAACCTCATCTACCAAGCATAATATTCTTTCAGGGATACCTGCATACCACATAACAGTGACAACATCAGAGAAGTGAAGGCCAGGGAAAACAGATTATCCATCTCCAATGGACATCATCTGATATGTATAAGCACCTCAATGGGCCCAGATCAGAAGGATAACAACATTCTGGCAGCTCATGGTGCAAATTTAGAAAATGGTATATTGCTGAAAAATTAAAATAAATCGATTAGATAAACATCCCAAAGACATGCATTTTAAGGGGTTCTCAAAACCATGTAAACAATGCACCTAATTAGGGCACAAAATCCATGCGTCAATAGAAAAAAAAACATATGCCATTTTCCCCCAACCTGCATGTCTCACAGTATTTCCAAAGTGAAACCAATTAAAAATAAAAAGGATTTCCTCTAATTGTACAGTTAGAAATTAACTGTAAATGCTTGTTTGTATGCGACGTGCATAAATATACTTGAGTTATCATACATTTATTTTGTACTTTCTTGCTATGCAACTCAAATGTGCAAGTGTATGGAAATGAAAAGATCATACACTAATCATCCGAAGCAAATACAAAAAAAAAAAAAAGATTTTTTTAAATTTATCCTTTGTTGACAGGGTTAGTCCCACTAGGCTAGGCTAGTGACCCCTTTTCACAGGAAACCCAAAATAGAAATACTATCAACAGGAGAAACTCAGGCAGGGCATTTAGGAAACTTCCGCTACTCTCTTTAACGGGTGACATGGAACCATCCACCTGAGCAACCACAAACTCAAATGTAAACTCAGTTTAACGTCTCATCTGAAGGATGACACTCAAGTGTGCAGCATCCACCCCACCCCCCTCAATTTTGCACTACAGTGCCATAAATCCAACCACCTGGACTGGGACTACAATCCACAGCCTTCTGGTCTTCCAGCACCAAAGATGATCCACTGACCATGCTTATGAACCTCACTTCAGAAGCTAGAAACCTGTCAGGAAGTAGTGTAGTGTTCAACACAAACATTCAAAACAAGTAGTAGTAAGGGGATCTGGGAACATTTGCAGACAGCAATCTGGCATTTAACCAACATGTAGCCAAGACAGGAAGAAAATCATGCTGCATCACCCATCTTGTCTTATAAGCAAGGGTATGGCATCTAGGTCCAAATAAGTTACAGTACCACTCTACTTTGCCCTTATCAGACCCATCATTGAATACAATGCCCCCTTTGGCATATCTAACTAGACACTTGCAACAGTTGAAACGTACACAATTCTCACCAAGAGAAGTCAGGGCATGAACACATTGTCCTGCTCTGACCACCTAAAGGCTCTATCTCTGTATTCAGTCTCCTACAGGTTGCTGAGAGGGGAATCTTTGCCTGGCTTACATGGTTTCCTCAGAACCAACCCTGGCGGATCTGGTGCACGTGCACAAAACAAACAGCACCAGGAACACTAGAGATCTGAACTTCACTTATGACAAACAGAATGTGCTGGAGAGATGGAGACGTCTCCCAAAGGATCTCTGCTCTATGGAATAGGTTACACATCCATGTAACAAACAGAGATCATCCCAGACCCTATTCAAATGAAACCTTAACAACTGCACAGGAAACCTTAACTTTACCCTCTTCTGGCTGCCATATCCCTTATGGGCAAAGGCAATCAATAAGGAAAGTATTATCCTTATACCCCCCCCCCAATAATCCGTAGTTGCCTCCCTACCAACATGCCCCCATAGACACCCATGATACTTGTACCCAAATGCTTTGGGGTGACAAGTTAGGCTTGTAAGGGCCCCAGTGGTCATTAGCCTAGTAACAACCTATAAATGGAAAGACTGCTGTACAGAATCAGTACATTTTAATGTGAAACAAGGCAATATGCCACCACTAAAACCCAGTCCTCAGTGAAAGCACGTACACATCTACCTCAATACAAACAAAATATTATCAAAAATAAACTAAATTTAACATAAATATGTATGGACTAATGTAATGCTACAAAAACAAATATATAATGTATCTATATCTTGAAATCAATAAAGACAGGAACCAAACAGAACTGCATACTCACCGATAACTAAACAAAAACACTACAACTCTAAAATTCCAAAACAATATACTGCATATATTCATATAAGCTATAACTGCACAAAGAATGCATACTTTAGAACAAAGCTAAAAAGTACAGCAATCTTCTACCATGTCTGTTACTTGACAAACTACCAACCAAATTTGCATCAAATTTGTAAAGTTATTACAAAAATCTTAAGAAAGAAAATTATAAATAAACATGCACTTAATACACCAACACTGTATAAATAAATTTCTTCCATAACAGCAAAATGCAAACCTAAAGATACAATTACAATCAAAGCTATAATATGTATTCCTGACAAAAAAACAACATGTATATTTCTTTCCAAAAGAACATCACAGAAATCATTTTAAAGCAAATAACGCACATATAAATCTACAACTGTTTTTCCATTTTTTTTTTTAAGTGCATCAACTTAAAGCTGTATATTGCTAAACACTCTTATGGTATACAACTTATCTTGTCCATACCCTACTGCCAAACACATCTCAAATTCTGTCTTCCACTTTTTCATATGCCCCATATCAAATACCCTGGTCTCCCAACCAGTGAATAATCGGTTCATGTCGAAAGTGAAATATATCCGACACTGTTTCAAAGTTATATAGTTGTCAAACCAGAGCCAACTCAGCCCTCATAATAGTCATTAACCTTCTATCTGTATTACAACATCACATTGTAATTTTTTCTTATTAATGAAGCACTAGTCAAAGGAAATCATCCTGCCAAAAAGCAGAATCAGCCTTTGCAGTTATCTTGCACATGCACATCTTATCTGTTGATGTGGAATAACAGCTGCTACTGGGAAAAGAAGTGACATCAGATTTTAAAAACAGGGTTTAAAAGTTACTGTAAACTATGGGAAGGTTACTGTTATCATAGAAATGAAAATTTTATACTTGCTGTTACACCTCACAGAACTACGGACAGACATTAGGGATGCTCAGTAATCTAACCTTTCCCAGATTGCTTAGTATTTTCCTCAGTCTTATCATGCAGCACACTACTATGGCTCTCCAAATTAAAGATTAGCTATGTTAAAATGAAAAAGGACACAGACACACACACACACACACACACACACACACACACACACACACACACACACACACACACACACACACACACACACCATTCAAGACCATCTTGGCTAAAGAAAATGGACATACTACTACAGATATACCATCACAGCAAGTATATATCTTTCTTACTCAATAGAAGCAGGTCTGTCCTTGTTAATGCGAAGGACAGAATCTCAAGCACAACCAACTAGCTGCACTCCTAAGATAACTTACCTTTGACAGTAGAGGCCCAAAAAGCACAACTTGATCTGGAGACAAAATCCAGTGCAAAACATAGTACTTAGCAAAGGCATGTAATCACTTGTATAAATATTTGCACTCAGAGCGCGCACAGGGGCCGCACTCAGAGCGCGCACAGGGGCCGCACTCAGAGCGCGCGCACAGGGGCCGCACTCAGAGCGCGCGCACAGGGGCCGCACTCAGAGCGCGCGCACAGGGGCCGCACTCAGAGCGCGCGCACAGGGGCCGCACTCAGAGCGCGCACAGGGGCCGCACTCAGAGCGCGCACAGGGGCCGCACTCAGAGCGCGCACAAGATGTAGCAACAGCTTCTGGAGAGTGAGCTTTGGTAAACTCAAGTAATAGCTTGCCATCTCTGATGGAGCAGAACATAATCTTAGTACATAAATATCTGGCAAGGACAGCTTTAGTGGCCGTTTCTCTCAAGAATTTGGGGACAATGAGAAAAGGGAACAAAATATCGGCTACCATTTCATACAGACCTGTTTTTCTTTAAGGAATTCTACCTGGTGATGAACATCCATGCACTAAAGAAAGTACAAGTCAATGGTTACAGCAAGGCAGAAAAAAAAGGGGACAAAAATATATAGGTTCAAGTTTGATTCAGTTGCAACTTTAAGAATAATAAAAAATGGTCCCAAGAGTAATCCTGTCTTTATGACAGAGAGTAACCCTGTCTTTATGAAAGGCCAATAAGGAAATTCAGCAGAAAGGATATGAAATTCTCCTGTGGTAATACTTACCAAGAAAAGCATTTTCCAAGACATCTGTTGCAGCAGCTGGTTCAAATGGAGCCTTAGTTCATTTTTAAACAATGTGGAAGTACCACAGAAATACTGGGTCTAATGACTTTGAAAACATTCAAGAAAGTTAGAAAAAGCATATTGCTCTTTGTAAATGTTGTAGATAGTAACCAAATGAACTTTACAACTTAAACCAGTGTCAAAAGCATTTACAAAATATTCAAGTACAATGGGAATATGTAGAAAAAGGGATCTAGTCTGCTGTAAGGACGTGGTACTAAGCAGTGTCATCTGTCTCCCAAGAGATTCTGGAAGGAAGTATACGGATCCCTCTACATGAAAAAAGTAGGATTACTGCCGGCTACTAGAAGTGAAGAAGCCAAGCAGAGCGCCACAGGAAGTAAATGCCTGGTTAAAGCTGAAGGAACTAGGTCTGCTGCAGCCAACAGGAAGCTAGGAGGATAACCTTGGCTTTAAGAAGTTTTATATTATGGATACATTTCAATATCAGAAAAAATGGGGTGAAGCGCAAAGAAGTCCAGTGTCAACCTGTGGGTTAGAGCACACCTATGGATGGAATGAAGAAGAGGCTCATGCACTTTATGTTAATTGGGGATACATACTGCTGTATTTTTGGGCAATTCATTTTTACCAAGGAGCTAAGGGACTACTCGTGTAGTAACAGCAGTAAAGAACTGTCCATCTTGGGAGTATGTGGGGGCAAACAGAAAAAGTCCTTTTGGCATTGCCCATTTAAACAGCTGGCATTGTCCACTTTCACGCTCACTGGCTTTCAACACAAGAGGCAAGTTAGAATCCCCACTTGCTTGCTGATGCATCACACAACTGCCATGTTGTCCACTGGTATGGTCAGAACTCCCATTAGAGTGGAGGCTTGGACTAACAGCAGGGTTGCTTTCATTTACAGTACACTGGTGTGAACAAAATTCAGCATGTCTAGACGTTTTCACAGCTTTCTGTTGCGATTCACATCCCACCCTATGGCTGGCATGTGAAGGCCACTGCCAATGAAGGAAGGGTGTGGGAAGTATCAAACTAAAGATGGTCAGCGTCATTTAAAACAAGTGGTGTTTACAAGTCTGACAGAAGCAGCTTTGGTGCCCCACAGGAACCAAATTTTGACAGCAGTAGACCCAAAAGGCTCACTGGAGAGCGCTGGCATACAATCTCACATGTGTAACCATAAGTATGGCTGTAATCATAAGACCAATTTAATGGAGTAATCAAGCAAGCTTTGGCTGCAGAAAACTGAATATATGCCTTTCCTTATATGCCCGAGTTCGGTCCATTGGAAGTTTTGCTGTTTAAGTGATCTTCAGACTGCAGCCTATAAAAGTTTAGGTACCAATAAGGGTGCAACTGTGATTCTACTGCTTTCAAGGTCATGCTACACAGTGGAATAATCTGATCAGAGACTCCATTACTGGTACTAAGCAAGTTATGGATAGAGCAGCTATGAGTCAGTCATCCAGATATGGGAATACTGGCTCCCTGCAAATATTGATGTACTGCAACAATAGGCATGCATTTAGCGAACACCCTAGGTATGGAGGTGAAAAAAATCATAGCGTCAAACTTCTAATGAGTGACTGACTGACTCTGACGTGCAGATACCTCTTGAATGTCTTAGTCTTCATGTTCTTTGTGTGGAGACAGGCATAGTGCAAGTTCAAAGAGCACATCAAATTTCCTTCTGCTAGATGGACAGATTGCATCGAGACCACCTGAAAAATTACTTCTGGTAAGAATGTGTTCAAGATACTTTAAATCCAAAGCTATCCTAAGGTATTTTGTCTTTTTATGAACTATAAAAAACCTGTGGTAGTAACCAGCCCCTCTTTGGGCTGGTGAGACCTCTTGGCTGTCTTTTGTTTAGGAGATGTCATACTTCTACTTGTGCTGCTTTCTCCATCCTCTCCCTTGGTGGAAGCCCCACCCCCTCAAAAGAACCAGTAATCCGTAAACTCTGTATATAATCATCCTCACCCACTTGTCCATGCTGACAGTTGTTTATGCAGACAGGTGGAGGAACAAATGCCCCCCCCAACTGCCCTTAGGGGGGAAAACTGGGCAAGGTGTCAGGATTGCTGAATATATAAACAAGTGTCATCTCAACAATGCAGTCTGATGGAGGGAAAGAATGTCCAGGCAAGGCTTGCCAAAAAGGTAAGAAAGGTTTCTGACTGCCTTCAGACATAGGTCTGCTCAGAAGATAAAGGCTACAACAGGCAGAACCAGATTTGCCAGGATCAAAATGGGGCTATTAGAATAACCTTGTCTTTAACAAAGAAGCTTTCTGAACAAACTTCAGAATTATGTGAAAGCAGGGGAAGGCATACAGAAGACCTGGTGGGTCACCTCTAGATCAGAGGGCCCCGAGGATACTTCTCTGATAGAGTAGTACAGAAAAATTGATGAATGTGGCATTGTTTGAGGATGCAGACAGATCACAGCAAGGCTTCCTCCAAGGGAAAGATCCCATCCTAATGTTATGTTGAGACGACAGTCATGTGGCATAACAGGCAATAACTGAGTCTGTCTGATAAGGGACTATTCTCTCCAGGAACGTGAATTTCTATGACAGATTAGAACATATGGTCCATTCCTAATCCCTGACGGCCACCTTGCAGAAGGGGTATGTCCGGGTACTTGCATACCACAGAACTATCACGTTGTTTGTTTCTATGACAATGACAGCTCGTGGAAGAACATCAGGTCAAAAGGGCCACTTTCAAACAGATTTATAAGCCACCAACAGTAACCACACATTGGACAGTTCTACCCTGACAGAGTCTCCTCATCCCAGAACAGATGCACTTGTGGTACTGGCTGCAAAGGGAGCTAGCTGAAGGGGCTGCCCAATGATAAAATGAATGTGTGTGATGCCACCAATAAGCAACTTGCACTCTCTAGAAATTTTGATTTGCTCTAACAGACCCAGGGACCGGCTCCATTATGTTCTTAGGGTTACTGCAGGACCTGCATATAAAACTAGGCATGCAAAACTATTGAAAACTGTAGCTGCCATGAGCCCAAAGTTTTAAGGGGGAATACTGTCTGGAGACAGCAGAAAAAAAAAAAAAAAAACGACTGTTGTCCCAGGAGAATCTTTTGAGGAAAATTCATTTAGCAAGACAATTATGCCCAAAGAATATCCTATAAACCTTATGGTCTGTGATGGTTCCATCTGCAATTCTGGTGTTCACCATGAAACGTAAAGACTGGAACAGGCACAGTAGAGACTCTCTCACTAGGACTAGTTTCTTCACTGTAGGAGCAGTTAGGAATAGGGAGCAGCTAGGTTTACTGAAGTCTTGGGTGTGCTGTCAGCATGACCATACATTCAATGAACACCCCAAAGGATGACAAGACCAAAATGGTAGGGTTCTGAACTGTTGTCTGGCAGTTTTGAACAATTATAAACCTCCTCAACTCTTTGGCTATCTTGACATTCAGGTATGTACCTTGAAGGTCAAGAAAACATATCCAATCTCCGCGGGGGGGGGGGTCACTTACACAGATACCATCTGGAACATAGTTCTGGGAAACCACCGATTAAGGTTGCATTTATCTAGAATGGGTCCATGGGTCCTTTTTCTTTGGTACAAAATTTGGAATAAAAGCTAGACTATCATCAAGTGAGCCCATGTTGAATGGTTTTACTTTGTCAGAAACCTTCTATACCTCTATCCTTGCTGCCCATTTCAATGGGTAGAATGTCAAAAAGGGGAGGGGAGAATTTCCCAAAGCTTGAAAACTCCTCCTTAATGTCTCCGATCCATTTTTCCTGTGCAACATCCAATCACACAGGTGCATACAGAGGTAACTGATCTCTCCAATTGCCTCCAGAGGGGTGGTACCAATTGAAAAGGGAACTAGGTGAAGTGGCTGCCCAAAGTCCTCAAGCTGCTGCTGGTTCAGCTGTGCTCTTGAAGAACCTACAGCCTTGATACTGAATTCCCACCTTTTAAAGGGCACCTGATCTGGGATGAGCCACAACCTCTCTGGTTTCTATCAGACTGCAGGTATTCTGCTGCTACTGCTTATGTCCAGGCCTGAATCACAGCTACTTAGACCCCTGCTGCAAGGGATGCTGCGTTGTTTTGAAAGTTGATCCCAACTGTCACCAAGATCTTCCTATAATGTTGATGCTCTTTCAACTTCCCTCTAACCTGTGGAGCAAACAAGTTGATGTTGTTAAAGGGGATATTCAGGAAAGAAGCCCAGAAATTCTTGGCAAAGGCAGACATGATTATAAAATGGCAGTACTGGTACTGCCATACTTTATGCACTGTCTGTAGCACTTTGCATTTAGCACATGATTTGGTGAGAAGTTGTGGAAACAGTCACTTCTTACTTTTTTAGACCTTCTGCAAGATGTACTGACAGTGAAGCACATTATGCTACCAAACTGGCTCAGTCCCTTCCTCCAGTACAGCAGGCGAATGCCTCAAGTAGTCACAACCAAATGGTACCCATACAAGATAAACGTAACCAGATGGACAAACTCACTAGAGCAAGTCCTAAAAATCTTCAAAGGATCAACAAAATCTTCAAAATATTCCAAAGGATAAAAAACAAGACGCCAATAAACGAAACCACAATTTTATTAAGCACAAGTCTGCTTTTCGTCGGCGCCCTGCACCAACTTCTTCAGATTTAAAACATTGCGCGCTTACGCGCTACCACATTTAAAGCCATTACAAGTAAAATTAATTTCAAACACACGCCCCCCACAATTGTTTCCTTAAAGGAAAGGAAACTAAAAACTACATTCTAATCAAAAACACAAATGGAGAATCTTATTCTATTAAATATAAAATGAAACAATACACATATATATAGGACTGCATAAAAAAGCAATTAAACTAAGATGCAAAATAAGAAACTTTGCTTTTAAACTATGTATACATACTAGAACAATGCACAATAAATAAACTATGTATACATACTAGAACAATGCATGATAAACAATAAAACATAATAATAAACAACGCTGAATGTTAAAAATGTTAAGAATATATCCATTCTCTTACCATGTTTATATATAAAAATATATACACATAAAAAGAGAAATGTATAAATGTACTTATGCACCCAATAACAAAACCGAAATAACTCAGCTGGTCAGGCACCCCAGAACATCCCCACTACTAACCCTACCTTTCCAAACTCTCAACTTGAGGACACAGCTGATAGATAACATGCTATTAAGGCCAGGCGGGTGGTAAGCTTCCAGTCTCAACTGCCACAATAACTCCTTCATTTCCAACTTCAGGGATTCTATCCCTCCCCAATTATCATGGCTTAAGTGGTCGATGATCATGAAAGTGAACCCATGTCCAGGATTGTCATAAACATGTTTGGCAAGGGCATTCTCCAGTTTAACCTTCTTCATGGCGTACAAGTGTTCATACATGCGTTCATTTAATCTCCTGTCCGTCTTGCCTACACAAAAGGCTGGACATGCTGAAGAAAGGGGAAAAACAAACAAAAAAAAACATTTGTTTGTAATATTGCAATCTCTATTATCTGTATAACTCCTGTTTTTAACTTTGTAAAAAAAAAAAAAAAAAAAATTCTGTATGATTCTTGGAGCTTTTCTCCCCGGGCCTCTAAGGAAAATGGACATGTCTCCAGCTAGACTAGCCCGGTCAACAAATGTAAAATAAAAACAAATAAAATAAAATAAACATGAAGCGGGAAAAACCACATGCGTACAGGCACAATTGTATCTCCCTTTGAAGAGGTACTTGATGTCCCTAATCACAAAAAATATGTGCCTGATTTCACATGTCCGCAATATTTGCACATATGACACTTGTGCATGCCAAATCTGGGAGATATATTATCGCCTTTCCTCTCGAACATGGTTTTGATATTGGAGGCCCCTCCTAAAAATAATCCTCTGTGCCGACCCTAAATCAGCAGGCCCTGTGAGTTCAACTGGCAGCAGACCCCAAGTCTTCTGGATGATAAACCGCTATAGCCCTAGCATCCGAACTATAGGTAGTGATAAAACTACAATAATATACTCCTCTGAGGGGGCCGTCGCCCTTCGTGTAACTATTCTCCAAAAGAAGTGACTCAGGATGGGCTGAAAATGGCCCTTTACCCTTTTAGATTTAACTACTAAACACAAGTCCACTATCAGGTCTTCAGGGTAACCTCTGCATAAAAACAAATTCAATATGAATCAACACTCCTCCCGAAAGTCACAATCTCTTTAAACCATCCTAGCCGCCCTCAAAACTGGCCTTTAACTATAGATCTCTTCTGATAGGCCGGATGTTCACTGTTAAAATGTAGGTAAGAATTGGAAATATTTTTTAAAAAGGGTTTTTCTTTTTTTTTTTAAAAAAAAAAAAAAAATTTGGGTAAAGGGGGGTTTTTCCCCCCCAAAAAAAAAAAATTTCCCCCCAAGGGGGGCCCTTCAAAAAAAAAAAAAAAAAAAAAAGGGGGAAAAAAAGGGGGAAAAGGATTTTTTTTTCCCCCCAAAAAAAAAATTTTTTTAAAAACCCCTTTTTAAAAAGGGGGGGAAAAGGGGGGAAAAAATTTTTTTTTCCCCAGGGTTTGTTTTTTTGGGCCCCAAAAAAAATTTTTGGGGGGTAAATAACCCCCCAAAACCCCGGACCCCCCGGAAAAATTTTTGGGGTTGGGAAAAATTTAAAAACCCCAAAAAATTTTTTGGGGGGGTTTTTTTTTTTTGGGGGGAAAAAATTAAAAATTGGTTTTTTTAAAAAACCCCCCAAAAAAATTTTGGAAAAAACCCCCAAAAAAAATTTTTTTTAAAAAGGGGGTTTTTTCCACCAGGTTTTTAAACCCTTTTTTTTAAAAAAAACCCGGGATTTTTAAAAAAAAAAAAAATTTTTTTTTAAAAATTTTTAAAAAAAAATTTTTTTAAAAAAATTTTTTTTAAAAAAAAAATTTTTTTTTTTTTTTTAAAAAATTTTTTTAAATTTTAAATTTTTTTTAAAAAAAACAAAAAAAAAAAAATTTTTTTAAAAAAAATTTTTTAAAAAAAAATTTTTAAAAAAATTAAAAAAAATTTTTTTTTTTTTTAAATAAAAAAAAAACCCTTTTTTTTTTTACAAAAAAATTTTAAAAAAAAAAATTTTTTTTTTAAAAAAAAAAAAATTTTTTTTAAAATTTAAAAAATTTTTAAATTTTTTTTTTTTTTAAAAAAAAGGATATTTTTTAAAAAAAGATAATTTTTTAAATTTTTAAAAAAAAAAAAAAAAAAAATTATAATTTTTTAAAAAAAAAATTTTTAATAAAAAAAAAAAAAAAAAATTGTTTTTTTTTAAAAAAAAATAAGGTGGAAAAAAAATTTATAAAATTTTAAAAAAAATTTTTTTAAAAAATTTTTTTAAAATTTTAAAAAAAAATTTTTAAAAAAATTTTTTTTTAAAACCCCAAAAAATTTAAAAATAAATTTTTTTTTTTTTTCCCCCCCCCCCTTTTTTAAAAAAATAAAAAAAATTTTTTTTTTTTTTTTTTAAAAAAAAAACATAATTTTTTTTTTTTTTAAAAAAATTTTTCCCAAAAAATTTTTTTTAAAAAAAATTTTTAAAACCTTAAAAAAAAAAAAAAATTTTTTTTTAAAAATTAAATTTTTTTTTTAAAAAAAAATTTTTTTTAAAAATTTTTTTAAAAAAAAAAAAAAAAAAACCCCATTTTTTTAAAAAATTTTTTTTAAAAATTTTAAAAAAAAAATTTTTTAAAAAAAAAACCCCCCAAAAAAAATTTAAAAAAATTTAAAAAAATAAAAAAAACCCCCCCAAAAAAAACCCCAAAACCCCCCCCCAAAAAAAATTTTTTAAAAATTTTTAATAAAAAAAATTTTTTTTTTTAAAAAATTTTTAAAAAAAAAAAATTTTTAAAAAAAAATTTTTAAAATTTTTTTAAAAAAAAAATTTTTTTAAAAAATTTTAAAAAAAAAAAACCCCTTTAAAAAAAAAAAAAAAGGGGGGGCCCCCCTTTTGACAAAAAAAAAAAAAAAACCCCCAAAAAACCCCAAAACCCCCCCCTTTTTTTTTTAAAAAAAAATTTTTTTTTGGAATTAAAAAAAAAAAATTTTTATGGCAAAAGGTTTTTTTTTTTTTTTAAATTTTTTTTTTCAAAAAAATTTTTAAAAAAAAAAAAATTTTTTTTAAAATTTTTTTTTTCCCCAAAAATTTAAAAAATAAAAATTTTTTTATAAAAAAAAAAAGGGAAAAAAAAAGATAAAGAAAAAATTTTTTTAAAAATTTTATAAAAAAAAAAAATTTTTTAAAAAAAAAATTTTTTTAAAAATTTTGGTTTTAAAAAAATTTTTTTTTTTTTTTAAAATTTTAAAAAAAAAAAACCCAAAAAAATTTAAAAAAAAATTTTTAAATTTTTTTAAATAAAAAAATTTTTTCCCCCCCAAAAAATTTTAAAAAAAAAAAAAAAAAACCCCCAAAAATTTTAAAAAACCAAAAAAATTTTAAAAATTTTTTTAAAAAAAAAAAAATTTTTTTAAAAATACAAACCCAAAACCCCCCCCCCCAAAAAAAAAAAAATTTACAAATTTTTAAAAAAAAAAAATCCGCCCCAAAAAAAAAAAAAAAAAAAAAATTTTTTTTTTAAAAATTTTTTTTAAAAAAAATTTTTTTTTTTAAAAAAATTTTAAAATTTTTTAAAAAATTTTTAAAAAAAAAAAATTTTTTTTTTTAAAAAAAAATTTTTTTTCCTTTTTTAAAAAAAAACCCCCCCCAAAAAAAAAACCCCCAAAATTTAAAAAAAACCCCTTTAAAAAATTTTTAAAAAAACAAAAAAAAACCCCTTTTTAAACCCTTAAAAAAAAAATTTTTAAATTTTTTTTTTTTAAAAAAAAAAAAATTTTTAAAAAAATTTTTTTAAAAAAAAAATTTTAAAAGAAAAACCAAAAATTTTTAAAAAAATTAAAATTTTTTTTAAAAAAAACCCAAAACATTTTTAAAAAAAAAATTTTTTTTTTTTTTTTTAAAAAAAAAAAATTTAAAATTTTTTTAAAAAAAAAAATTTTTTTTAAAAAACCCTTTTTAAAAAATTTTTTTTTTTTTTAAAAAAAAATTTTTTTTTTAAAAAAAAACAAAAAAAAAAAAAAAAAATTTTTTTTTAAATTTTTTAAAAACCCAAAACCCAAAAACCCAAAAAAATTTTTTTTTTTTAAAAAAAAAAAAAAAAAAAACCCCAAAAAATAAAAAAAATAAAAAAAAAAAATTTTTTTTAAATTTAAATAAAAAAAAAACTTTTTTTTTTTTTTAAAAATTTTAATTTTTATTTTTTAAATTTAAAACCCCCTTTTTTTTTTTAAAAAAAAAATTAAATTTTTAAAAAAAATTTTTAAATTTTTTTTTTTGGGGGGTTTTTTTTTCCCCCCTAAAAATTTTTTAAAAAAATTTTTTTGGGTTTTGGGGTTTTTTAAAAAATTTTCTTTTTTAACCTTTTTTTGGGGTTTTTTTTAAAAATTTAATTTTTTCCTTTTTTTTGGGACATTTTTTGGCAAAACCCCCTAGCAGGCGGTATGCCACTGAGTAGAGCTTGAGTTTCTTTAACCGGGCAGCATATGGCATCTGTTTGAGCCCTTTGATCCTCTTGGTGAGGTACTTTTGGGGTCTTTCCAGTTGCTGCATGTGTCTGGTAAGGTACATCCCAAAAGGGGCATTGTACTCAATTATGGGCCTGATGAGGGATGAGTAAAGAGGCACGATGACCTCCCCTGATCTACATGCGAATCCCTTCATGATTAGGTGGGCAATATAAAATGTTTTTCTAACCACTTTGGCCACGTGGCTGTCAAATGAGAGATTGCTATCAACTTGTGTCCCCAAGTCCCTAATTACGTCTTCCGTACTTAATGGATTACCACTTGTGTGGTAATTTGTGGGCACTTTGTTTTTGCCAACGGGGATGACTATACACTTTTTGGCTTTTAGCTTGAGGCCATGGCTCTGGCACCAGCTGTCTGTTTCTATGAGGCCCTTTTGGAGGATGCTTGTGTCGGCTGGAGAGTTGATTATGGCACCCAGTTTGCAGTCATCTGCAAACTTGATCAGCCACAGTCCTTCCGTGCTGGCCGGTACCTCTGAGAAATATATACCGAACAAGAGAGGTCCCAGGACTGAGCCTTGTGGGACACCACTTGTAACTGGGTTTGGAGTCTGACATGGCTCGAGCAATTCTAACCATGTGGGTTCTGTCCTTGAGCCAGTTTGAAACCCATCTAGTGAGATAGGGGTTTATATT
Source organism: Protopterus annectens (assembly GCF_019279795.1). Classification (NCBI taxonomy): domain Eukaryota; kingdom Metazoa; phylum Chordata; order Ceratodontiformes; family Protopteridae; genus Protopterus; species Protopterus annectens. Next base: position 642,511,725 of record NC_056744.1, on the reverse strand, counting down.
TAACCTGGTGAGCTTATCTATAATGCCAGAGTGGGGTATTGTATCAAAGGCTTTTGCGAGGTCCAGGTAGGCTGTGTGGACCACCTTCCCCTCGTCAATGGCCTTGGTGACTGTTTCAAAGAAATCGACCAGGTTTAAGAGGCGGGATCTGCCCTTAAAGCCAAACTGGGTAGGATCCAGTGTCTGTAGGTCCCCAATATCTTTATTTACAAGGTCCATGATGATCCTTTCCATAGCTTTGCAGACCAAGCTAGTGAGGCTTATGGGGCGATAGTTTCCAGGATCCGCTGAGGCACGACCTTTGTGGAGAGGGACCACCGTTGCTGTACTCCACTCTTTGGGTACATATCCTGTAGTAAGACTGAGACTGAACAGTAGTTTTATGTTTGGGTTTAGCTCTTCTTGGAGTTCATGTAGGACACAGCCCGGGACACAGTCTGGTCCCATTGATGCTGTGTTTTTTTGCTTTGGAGAGGGCGGCTCTTACCTGAGCATCTGAAATGTCAGGGGGGCAGCACTCTGCTGGGATAGATATTTGCCCTTTTGGTGGGGAGGGGGGGTTGCCAACATCCTAGCTGACAGGTTCAGCGCAATGTCTTTGGGTTTGGTGTATTTTTTGTCATTTTGGACTAATTCAGAGCATATCTGGGAATTCCCACCCAGGTTCCTAACATAACTAAAGAAAGCCTTGTGGTTATCCTTAGAGTCCTGTGCAATTTTTCTCTCGAAGCTGGCCTTAGACGATTTTATGAATGCCCGTAGTTTTTTGCTAATACTGATCAGAGATGC